>NC_046658.1:26080317-26089645 GCF_010883055.1 Belonocnema kinseyi
AAAATTAAAATTCGAAAATTTTTTCTAAAGCCTCCAGGGGACTTCGTTTTCGCACGAAAAAATTTTATGTGCCCTTATTGCATCCGGACCCACAATTGGTCGATATAATCACTTGCATATTATTTATATTAGTAGTGTTTTTTCGGATATAATTTGATTTCGAGGGAAGGCCACCATTTGAAGAAGTATATCGATAACCATTTAATAAACAATAGTATAATTTTTACTTTTTTTCGAGTTTTTTAGCAGAAAGCAAACTTTTAAATCGAAATATTTTACGACCCAGAAGTTAGCTATGCATATATGGTAGATTTTAAAATTCGACCTTGAATAAAAAATGAAATAATAGACATAGCCAAAAACTAAAAACATCGCTGGAATCGTCTGAACCATATATCTAGGTATTTTTTTCACTCTTTTCAACAAGTCATTTTTTAAACAATTACGTTTTTAATTAACATATATCCTTCATTCTGAAAAACCAAAAGTTCTAATGAAAAAGTGAAGATAGTTCTGGATTCTCCTCGGCAATATCTCCAGGTGTTTTTTTCATTTTGTGAAAAAATTAATTATTTAAACAATTATATTGTTAATAATAAAAAAATTTATTTAACTATTGTGTTAAACAATTCAGAGTTGTTAAATGAAAAATAACATACCTTGAAGTATCATTAATGAAAACAAATTTTGAAAAATGCAAAAAAGTTAGTTTAAACATTGTTTTTGCCCCCTCTACGCACACAGCTTTACGATATCCATGGCGCATATGGATTTGATTATTTATCCTTCATTATAAAAAAAACCAAAAGTCCTAAAGAGAAAGTGAAGATAGTTCTGGATTATCCTCGGCAATATCTCTAGGTATTTTTTTTTTATAAAAAGACTAATTATTCAAACAATTATATTGTTTATAATTTAAAAAAATTTATTTAACAATTTTTATTTAACAATGTTTAAACTAACTTTTTTGAATTGTTCCAAATTTTTTTTCATTTATGATACTTCAAGGTATGTTATTTTTCACTTAACAACTCTGAATTGATTACCACAATGGTTAAATAATTTTTTTAAAATAAAAACAATATAATTGTTTCAATCATTAGTTTTTTCAAAAAATGAAAAATTAACACCTGGAGATATTGCCGAGCAGAATTTAGAACTATCTTCACTTTTTCTTTAGGACTTTTGGTTTTTTTTATAATAGAGGATAAATAATCAAATCCATATGCGCCATGGGATATCGTAAAGCTGTGTGCGTAGAGGGGGCAAAAACAATGTTTAAACTTACTTTTTAGCATTGTTCAAATTTTTTTTTCATTCATGATACTTCAAGGTATGTTATTTTTTACTTAAAAACTCTGACTTGTGTACCACATTTGTTATATAAATTTTTAAAAATTTAAACAATATAATTGTTTAAATAATTATTTTTTTCAAAAAATGAAAAAATAACACCTGGAGATATTGCCGAGGAGAAATTAGAACTATCTTCACCTTTTCTTTAGGACTTTTGGTTTTTTTTATAATGAAGGATAAATAATCAAATCCATATGCGCCATGGAATATCGTAAAGCTGTATGCGTAGAGGGGGCAAAAGCAATGTTTAAACTAACTTTTTCGTATTTTTAAAAAATTTTTTTCATTCATGATACTTCAAGGTATGTTATTTTTCACTTCACAACTCTGAATTGTTTACCACAATTGTTAAATGAATTTTTTAAAATTATCAACAATTAAATTGTTTAAATAATTAATTTTTTCAAAAAATGAAAAAAAAACACCTGGAGATATTGCTGAGGAAAATTGAGAACTACCTTCACTTTTTCTTTAGGACTTTTGGTTTTTTTATAATGAAGGATAAATAATCAAATCCATATGCGCCATGGGATATCGTAAAGCTGTGTGCGTAGAGGGGGCAAAAACAATGTTTAAACTAACTTTTTGGCATTGTTCAAAATTTTTTTTCATTCATGATACTTCAAAGTATGTTATTTTTCACTTAACAACTCTGAATTGTTTACCACAATTATTAAATAAATTTTTTAAAATTATAAACAATTAATTGTTTAAATAATTAATTTTTTCAAAAAATGAAAAAAAACACCTGGAGATATTGCCGAGCAGAATTCAGAACTATCTTGACTTTTTCTTTGGGACTTTTCAATTTTTTTATAATGAAGGATAAATAATCAAATTCCTATGCGCCATGGGATATCGTAAAGCTGTGTGCGTAGAGGGGGCAAAAACAATGTTTAAACTAACTTTTTGGCATTGCTCAAAATTTGTTTTCATTCATGATACTTCAAGGTATGTTATTTTTCACTTAACAACTCTGAATTGTTTACCACAATTATTAAATGAATTTTTTTAAATTATAAACAATTAATTGTTTAAATAATTAATTTTTTCAAAAAATGAAAAAAATACCTGAAGATATTGCCGAGGAAAATTCAGAACTAACTTGACTTTTTCTTTGGGACTTTTAGTTTCTTTTATAATGAAGAATAAATAATCAAATCCATAGGCGCCATGAGATATCGTAAGGCTGTGTGCGTAGAGGGAGCAAAAACAATATTTAAACTAACTTTTTTGCATTGTTCAATATTTTTTTTCATTCATGACACTTCAAGGTATGTTATTTTTCACTTAATAACTCTGAATTGTTTACGACAATTGTTAAATAAGTTTTTTTAAATTATAAACAATATAATTGTTTAAATAATAAACTTTTCAAAAAATGAAAAAAAAAACCTGGAGCAATTGCTGAGGAGAATTTAGAACTATCTTCACTTTTTCTTTACAACTTTTGGTTTTTTTTATAATGAAGGATAAATAATCAAATCCATATGCGCCATGGGATATCGTAAAGCTGTGTGCGTAGAGGGGGCAAAAACAATGTTTAAAGTAACTTTTTGGCATTGTTCAAAATTTTTTTTCATTCATGATACTTCAAGGTATGTTATTTTTCACTGAAAAACTATGAATTGTTTATCACAATTGTTAAATAAATTGTAAAAAATTATAAACAATATAATTGTTTAATTAATTAATTTTTTTCAAAAAATGAAAAAAACACCTGGAGATATTGCCGAGGAGAATTCAGAACTATCTTCACTTTTTCTTTGGGAATTTTGGTTTCTTTTATAATGAAGGATAAATAATCAAATCCATAGACTCCGTGGGATATCGTAAAGCTGTGTGTGTAGAGGGGGCAAAAACAATGTTTAAACTAACTTTTTTGAATTGTTCAAAAGTTTGTTTCATTCATGATACTTTAAGGTATGTTATTTTTCACTTAAAAACTCTGTATTGCTTACCACAATTGTTAAATAAATTTTAAGAAATTATAAGCAATACAATTGTTTAAATAATTATTTTTTCAAAAAATAAAAAAAAACACCTGGAGATATTGCCTAGGAGAATTTAGAACTATCTTCACCTTTTCTTTAGCACTTTTGGTTTTTTTTATAATAAAACAAATAATCAAATCCATATGTGCCATGGGATATCGTAAAGCTGTGTGCGTAGAGGGGGCAAAAACAATGTTTAAACTAACTTTTTTACATTGTTCAAAATTTTTTTCATTCATGATACTTCAAGGTATGTTATTTTTCACTTAACAATTCTGAATTGTTTACCGCAATGGTTTAATACATTTTTAAAAATTATAAACAATATAATTGTTTAAATAATTAATTTTTAGAACATTAAAAAAACACCTGGAGATATTGCCGAGGACAATTTAGAACTATCTTTACTTTTTCTTTAGGACTTCTGGTTTTTTTCATAACGAAGGATATATGTTAATTAACAACGAAATTGTTTAAAAAATGACTTTTTGAAAAAAGTGAAAAAAACACCTATAGATATGGCTCCGAGGATTCCAACGATGTTTTTAGTTTTTGGCTATGTCTATTATTTCACTTTTTATTCAAGGTCGAATTTTCAAATCTATATGCATAGCTAACTTCTGGGTCGTAATATTTTAGGGATAAATATTACGATATAGTCACTTGCATTTTATTTATATCAGAAGTGCTCTTTCGAATATAATTTGATTTCGAGAGAAGTCCATTACATAAAGAGATATAGAAATAAACATTTAATAAACAAAAGTGTAATGTTTACGTTTTTTTTCGCGTTTTTTTTTTAGAGAAAGCGAAATTGTTTACTGAAACCTGCAAGGGATGAATGGTTCGATATAATCACTGCCATTTTATTTATATTAAAAGTGTAGTTTCGAATAAAGCTTAATTTTAAGAGAAGCCCCTTTTATAAAAAAGTATAACAGTTAACATTTAATAAAAAAATTGCAATTTTTGCATTTTTTAAAAGTTTTTGGGCAGAAAGGAAACTTCTTTACTGAAAGCTACTAATAGATAAAATGGTCGTTATAATCACTTGCAAATTATTTATATTAGAAGTGTTTTTTTCGAATATAATTTGATTTCGAGGGAAGCCCACCTTATAAAAAAGAATATCAATAAACATTTAACAAACAAAAGTGTAATTTTTACAATATTTTTCGAGTTTTTGCAGCAAGCAAACTTTTTCACGTTTTTTGTTTACATTTTTTGCCAGAAAGGAAACTTCTTTACTGAAACCTGCAAAGGAATAAATTCTTCGATATAATCACCAATATTTTATTTATATTAATAGTGCAGTTTCCAATAAAATTAGATTTTGAGAGAAGCCCACTTTATAGAGAAACATATCAATAAATATTTAATAAACAAAAGAGTAATTCATACATTTTTTTCTAGTTTTTTGAAAGAAAGCAAACCATTTTATTAAAATTTACCAAGCGATAAATTGTTCGGTATAATGATTTGCATTTTATTTTTATTAGAGGCATTGTTTCGAATATAATTTGATTTTAAGAGAAGCCCCTTTTATAAAAAAAAATATCATTAAACATTTCATAAACAAAAGTTCAATTTTTACATTGTTATTTAAGTTTTTTGACAGAGAGGAATCTTTTGAGCGAAATCTATCAAGAGATAAATTGTTTGATATAATCACATGCATATTATTTATATTAGAAGTGTTTTTTCTAATATACTTTGGTCTCGAGAGAAGCTCGTCTTTAAAAAAGTAAATCAATACACATTTAATGCAAATCTTTTCCATTTTATACACATTAAAAGTGTTGTTTCGAATGCAATTTGATTTTGAGGGAAGCCCCTTTTATAAAAAAGTATATCAGTAAATATTTAATAAACATTGAATAAACAAAATTGAAATTCTTACACTGTTATTTAAGTTTTTTGACAGAGAGGAATCTTTTGAGCGAAATCTATCAAGAGATAAATTGTTTGATATAATCACATGCATATTATTTATATTAGAAGTGTTTTTTCTAATATACTTTGGTTTCGAGAGAAGCTCGTCTTTAAAAAAGTAAATCAATACACATTTAATGCAAATCTTTTCCAATTTATTCATATTAATAGTGTAGTTTCGAATATAATTTGATTTTGAGTGATGTCCCTTTTATAGAAAAGTATATGAATAAACAATTAATAAACCAAAGTTTACTTTTGACAATATTTTTTTAATTTTTCTGCCAGAAAGCAAACTTCTTTACCGTAAACCAACCAAGGGATAAATTGGTCGATATAATCACGTCTATTTTATTTATATTTAAAGTGTAGTTGCGAATAAAATTTTGTTTTAAGAGAGGACCCTTTTATACAAAAGTATATCTGTAAACATTTAATAAAGGAAAGTACATTTTTTGCGTTGTTATTGAAGTTTTATGGTAGAAAGGAAACTTTTTACCAAAATCTATCAAGGGATCAATGGTGTGATATAACACTTGCATATTATTTATATTAGAAAGGTTTTTCTAATATACTTTGATTTCGAGAGAACCCCAACATTTGAAAAAGTATATCAATAACCATTTAATAAACAAAAGTGTAATTTTTACATTATTTTTCAAGTTTTTTGCAGCAAGCAAACTTGTGTACTGAAACCTACTAAGGGATAAATTGTTCGATATAATCACTTGTATATTGTTTATATTAGAAGTGTTTTTTGAATATTATTTGATTTCGAGGGAATCCCTCCTTATAAAAAAATATATCAGCAAACATTTAATAAACAAAAGTCCAATTTTTGCAGTATTTTTTGAATTTTTTGACAGAATGCGAACTTTTTTACTGAAACCTACTAAGGGATAAATTTGTCGATATAATCACTTCCACTTTATTTATATTAGAAATGTTGTTTGGAATATAATTTGATTTCGATACATCCCACATAATAAAGAGGTATATCAGTAAACATTTAATAAACAAAAGTACTGGTTCTTGTGCATAAATACAACAGATTTGGAAGCACAAATCAGTTCAGTTTAGTTTATTTTAGTCCCGTTTAGTTGAGTTTAGTTCAGTCTCAGTTAAATAGACAATTCCGATGACAACAGAAGAATCTCTGAAACCCTCAATTCTGGCCCAACAATCTCGGCCCGTCAGTCATATAAATATCAAGTCTTCGGAGAGTAACTTTTGTGCTAAAGCCCAAGTCACGGAACACCTGCCACAAAGGGAAAATAGTAGCCAGATACATTTACCTGGCCACCTCAGCCTGTAGACCCATTTTCGACCCCATCCACCCCCTGCGGGCCCCCAAACAAGGTGCTAACAATAGAAGGAAGAGATAATTTCGCATCAAGAAACGAGAGGGCGAATTATCTACTCCATACGCCCTACACCTACTGAGGAAACCTACTTATCTACTCCCTTCACCTACTGAGGAAAAGAGCTCCCAGATAAATAATCACCTTTTATCAAATTTGATCTCTCGAATTTGACTTTTATTTTAATCATTTTAATAAATGTTAACTTATCCATAAATTCTTATGTAGATAATTTATTTCTGGCAATTGGTAGTCACCTTCATCCCAGGTTTCTAGTTTATTTAAATCTGGAATCTAAAAGTAGGAACCATTTTATAATGAAATTAAGTACAATGTAAGTTACGTCTCTTAGGACGTAATATACCTCGTATATTTTTGGTACATCGGCTTTGGAAGTTATAAGCTGCCAATACAGAAATAAATTTTTTTTAAATTCTTTTACTTAACGTAAATTCAAATTCAAATCTAAAACGATTTAATAGTTTTTCTTATCCATCTCTTTCAAAATTAAGAGTCTCGATGGCTCAGGCAATAGCGCGTCAGGCTTGCAATCAGGAGGACTAAGATTCGATGCCTGTGCCGGTAATAATGGACACTTTTTCTATGTACTTCAAAGTGGGACTCTGGTGGTCCAGAATCCACCTTAAACTGTAGGTCCCCTCAAAAGAGTCCATTGTCCTCCCAGGGAAGGGGCTCCACGTGGAGGGGACTATTCCTTGGGAATCACTGAAAGATTTTGAGAGGCTCGGAAAAGAATCAGCGATTTCCGTGCGAAGTGGCTTCATGTGGAGGGGAATATCGCACGCTGGTCGCTGGCCATTTTCGAGCAATGTAAACGGGTGTGGCCAAGAGGCGACCTTACGTCCATAATATTTATTTATCTGATACTAACCTTTCAATGATTTTTACTTGTCTGTCATATTTACATGTATGCGTCCATATTTATTATTCATTTGCGCGTAAATATTTAATCCAGTGTCCAAAAATTTCCTTAAATTAGGAAATGAAAAATTATAAATGTCCACCTAAAGTTGACACAAACCTTGAAAAACGCGTAACAAGAAATCAAAAACAAAAAAACCTGCTTTAGCAGAAATTGTAGAAAAGTCTCAAAATCTTCCCTCAAGAACAAAAAAATCACGACACTTTAATACATAAAACTTAGAAAAAACAATACTCATCGATAGTCCAAAGATTAAACGATACTAGTGTAATTCACGTATCAAACCCAAATTGTGAACAAAACGAGACAATAGGAAACGATACCCTTTTACACGAAACTTTAATAAACAGCAGAACAAACTTGAGATCAAATTCCACTGTTGCATTTTCTGAAAAATCAGTAGAAACAACTCCTATAGAAAACCAAGAAAATTTTAAAGAAAAATCGGTTAACTTATTTCCAGGTGCATTTTCTGATTTACAAAAATCACAAGAAAAGCAAGCAACAACATTTCTTTCGAATAAAATAAATTCAATTACCGAAATAAACAGTGCTTATCCATGCCCAAATTTTCATGTAAAATATTGCGTACATGGTCAGTTGACATCCTAGTAACCTCAGCTATCTCACTTACCTTTAATCTGCGGTTCTCTATCACCATTTTATGAATTTTTTCGATTATTTCGAGATTTGGGACATGAACGGGGCGTCCTGAGCGTGGTTCGTAAGAAGTGCTCGTGCGACTTTTCTTAAATTCAGAAATCCACTGTTTAACCGTTGAATATCGTGGAGAAGAATCTTTTAGCGTTGAATCCATTTCTTTTTTAATTTTTAATTCTTTTAAATAGAAGTATTTACTGACCGTACGCTTCTCTGATTTTTATATTTTTGCACAAACAATCGAGGCGTATTATTCAATCGACTCTCAAATGTATACTAATAAAGCAAACGACTGGAAAATTGATATACAAGATAGTGAGATATAGTACTAGAGAATAGAAGCTAAAGATTAGACCTGCCGGCGCCATCTCCAGGTCAGGCCTGAAACTTTTCAACCTATCCTCGTATTTTACCACAAATAATAATAACAAATCCTAACGAAAACAATTTAGATTTATTAAACTCAGACTCTGAAAGAAGTATTATGAGTAAGCTACCTTATAACCAGGAAATCTCACTTCGAGATGCGCTCGAACTCGTTCCTCTATTCGACGGAACAAATAACGTCCCCTTTTCACATTTTATAGAATCATGTTTTGAAACAAGATTAATGGCTACTAACACCAAAGACCAATCAAATGTAGTAAAACTACTTCGTTCTAAAATCTCGGGAGAAGCAAGAAAATGCAATATCCTTGCATGCGGGGCTCTACAAGGATGGACGAACCCCTTTCCCTAGCTTCTCGTGGAAACAACAATGACAACAACAAGCATAGTTGTAGTAAGTGCGGTTCAAAACAACAGAAGGCGCAGGGCTCCCGACAATGGGTCGGCCAACAATGCCGACCAATCTAGAGCTGGGGGAGCCAATGAAAATGGATTCAATGCGACGGATCAGCGGGATCTCGTGACCTTTGGCTGGACGGAGCGACTGAATCACGACTTGCTAGACTCCTACGATGCTGCGAATGTGGCCCGTAAACGGGGTTACATGGCACGGCTCCATGCTCTGTGGTGCGAGAAACACCCGGAGCTATCGCACTTTTCGCAGCAACGTCTGCGAAACCATGCTGAATTACTCC
>NC_046658.1:26089745-26091256 GCF_010883055.1 Belonocnema kinseyi
CTGAAACGATTTTCCTAGGAGGAGAAAAGTGAGGTTTTCCCGAAGCCTAAACGTAATCGAAAGCAGAATAGTACTCCAAGAAAGTGGAAAGCTGGTACGAAGTAGAGGCGTACAGCATAAATAGGTTGTGTAGTGAGAGGCAAGGGGACTCACAAAAATCAAGCACCCCATAAAGTGTGAGGCGAGGGGACTCACTAAAATCAAGCACCCCAGAAAGTGAGAGGCGAGGGGACTCACTAAAATTAAGCACCCCGAATCATCTTGCAGATAAAAGGAGTCTAAAATCGCACTGTCACCTCCACGTGGTAGACTCTGGAAACTATAACTTGATAGGATGTAGGCTGACAACAGGCGTTAATTACTAATCCGTTAGTACTTTATTTACTCAAACACTTTATACTTTATACTGTTCATTTTTAAGAAAGTGTTTTTTACTTAATATTTTTTCATAATAAATTTTAAAATTTTTAACTTCTTCAAACTTACTGGTTAACATTACTGATTAGTTTTTTCCGATGACTTAATGCAATTTTGGATCAATGTGAGTAATACAAAAAAATGGCATATTTGAAAACTGTTCCGCGGTATGCTGCCGCATAACGCCCGAGTGCGAGCGCGAGGACTCCCTCTAAAACTGGCTCTGTAACTCAATGAATTTCAATTTGTCCATTTTCTTATTAGACATTTTTCATAGTAAAAAAGTCAAGCATTCTTTTGAGACTATTTAAAAAAAAATCGTAGATGCCTAAATTGCGAAAAAAGTTAAATAAACCATTGATTTATTGAAAAAATTGTTTAAACAATTTTTTTTGTTACAAATAATAAAATAGGCTGAAAGCGTGTAAAAAGCACTTTCCAAAACCCTCATAAAAATGTTTAATCGCGTCATTAGAAAGGAAGTTACAGGCGTTTGAAACTACCCCTGCAGGCATTGGGGTTGAAAATTCAACCCCCCCTCACTTGGGAAGGGTTGGTAATCCTGGTCTATAAGTTTGTGGATTAACTACTGTTGGGTAGGCGAACATATTCCCAGAATTTAGAGACAATCGAAAAACATGACTTTTTGAGTTGGGGCAGTTGAGGAATAATGCCCCATATCAATGTTAAAAATTGAAAACTCACGATGTCAACAAAAAACAAAAATCATTACTGATAGTAATAACTGGGTAGTAAATATATCTAACAAAACTATTTCTGACGATGTAAAGGAGGTGATAAGTCTAGGTGGCTATTTCCCTTCACCCTATACAAAAAAAATGTTCCTGTCGCTAAATTAATCTGTAATATTGAGTACAATATAAAAAATATCGAGCCTGATTTCAGAAATACACTGAGAAATAAGGTTACTTACTGGACCAAAAACTGGATTTACAGCAGCCATGCTTTTATTACAACAAACTTGATGCTAGATCGGCTCTTCCGACTTCAAATATCAGGTGAAAATACGGGCCAAATGCTGATGGGTTGAAGAAAACTTCTTCCACCAGAAGGTTTTGATACAATCTGGTCCC
>NC_046658.1:26091356-26101874 GCF_010883055.1 Belonocnema kinseyi
TCCGATGACTTCATGCAATTTTGGATCAATGTGAGTAATACAAAAAAATGACATACTTGAAAACTGTTCCGCGGTATGCTGCCGCATAACGCCCGAGTGCGAACGCGAGGACTCCCTCTAAAACCGGCTCTGTAACTCAATGAATTTCAATTTGTCCATTTTCTTATTAGACATTTTTCATAGTAAAAAAATCAAGCTTTCTTTTGAGACTATATAAAAAAAAATCGTAGATGCCTAAATTGCGAAAAAAGTTAAATAAACAATTGATGTATTGAAAAAATTGTTTAAACAATTTTTTTTGTTATAAATAATAAAACAGGATGAAAGCGTGTAAAAAGAACTTTCCAAAACCCTCATAAAAAATTTAAATCGCGTAATTAGAAAGGAAGTGACAGACGTTTGAAACTACCCCTGCAGGCATTGGGGTTGAAAATTCACCCCCCCCCCCTCACTTGGGGAGGGTTGGTAATCCTGGTCTATAAGTTTGTGGATTAACTACTGTTGGGTAGGCGAACATATTCCCAGAATTTAGAGACAATCGAAAAACATGACTTTTTGAGTTGGGGCAGTTGAGGAATAACGCCCCATATCAATGTTAAAAAGTGAAAACTCACGATGTCAACAAAAAACAAAAATCATTACTGATAGTAATAACTGGGTAGTAAATATGTCTAACAAAACTATTTCTGACGATGTAAAGGAGGTGATAAGTCTAGGTGGCTATTTCCCTTCACCCTATACAAAAAAAAATGTTCCTGTCGCTAAATTAATTATATCTGTAGCAGTTCTGGCTTCTAAGCTATTAAAAAAATTATTTGAAAGTTTTTGACTGATTTGACATTTAAAGTTATATATATCTTTGAAGATGTCATTAATTTCAATTAATATATCTTTAATTTCATTTTTTCAAATTATTCTGCCTAGGTGTTTAATTGATTTTTCTATGTTTTTGCAAATTTGTATCGAAAAGCATCTAATATTCGGTTGGATATTACCTATTACGTGAGTTTGATCTGTTTATAGTATCCTCTGGTTGTAATTTTTTTTTTAAATCCTAAACTTTGAGGTTATGGTACTCCAGTTTTTAACTTTTAATTACTATACAATGTACAACGAAAAGGGAAATATGTTCTTTCTAATTTCCTTTAATTAGATATAAGGTAAGCACAATGTTTAATTGTACAACTTTTATATTTTTAGTCAGCAAAAAATTTTTTTCACTATATATTGTATCCTATAAAACTCGCCTTGAAAAAGACTCGGATCCGATTTGAAACATGTCGGCAATATTTAAATAAAGAATTTCAAAAAACCGAAAAAAGCCTTCATTACATTAATCATCAATAAAAAAACGTGTCTACAATTAAGAGGAATTAACGAACACCCAGTATACACTCTCTGTCAAATACCACGACAGAGTTTTAGGAAGTGAATATTTTCACAAAAACAACGTAAAAAATAAATTATGCACAAAAACAACTAGAAATCTATGAAAAATACTGCCCATTTGACTCTTCAGAAATAATCACGATTCCGTCTAGAACAATTTCTGATTTTTATATACAAATTAAAAACAATGATAAAGAAATAGCTTGTCTCCGAATTGTTGCCTAAAGACAGCAGTATATACACGAAGTAGTATAAGGAGACCCCATTCCCATGTGGTCTTTGGCAAATTTGCAGGCGTAGATTCGGATTTAGTTAGTTTGCATCGTTCGTAGCGCTTCTTGCGGAAAAGCGTTGAAATACAAGTTTTGCAAATGGCGGCGTCCGCGTAGTAAGCCAGTTGTAAGCAAACAACGTACATGCTTGTCATCGTTTTGTCGGTTTCCTCGCGAAAGTAAATGGACTGTGATAGAAGTGGGACGTTCTTGTGCGTGCAAAATGGTTGACTGTGGCATTGATGGGCATGCATCCACAAGCTACGTTAGAAAAAAAGGAGACAGGCTTGAGAAACGTCACTTCGTTTGCTCTAGCACAGTCATTTGGATGATTTTGGACACTAAATGTCATGTGTTCCATTTTAAATATGGCAAATCGAAGAAATTTCGAGTGTAAATTATTAAAAGTTCTATAAAAGTGCCGCTGCCTTTGTTTTTGTTTATCAGTTACCATAACGAAACAATTGCCGTATTGTGAAAATTCAAGGATTTCTCAATTTTCCGCAAGAGGCGCTACGAGCAATGCAAACTAACTAAATCCGAATTGACGTGTCCAATTTTTCCGAGAGTGGGGTCTCCTTATGCTACTTCGTGGGTATATAGTTAGGAAACGCAATAGTTCAAAACAACAACGGTAAAGCATACTTAAAAGTTGCTAATACACGTAATAAACCAGTAGTACTTGTAATTCCGACTGTAGAAATTCTCGACTTTAAAGAATTGACATCTAAGGACAACGATGTCCTTATTACACAAACTCAAAATGAAAATAATAAATATCAAACAATCGAACAAGTCCTTTGCTATTTCCTAAATTCAAATAATGATCGAGATTATGTTCACCAAACTTTAATATTGCAAATGAAGATAGAGTCAAATCAATAAAAGAACTATTACGTCTTGAAAAGTTAAATAAAGAAGAATACATACATGTAGAAACACTCATTGAACAAAACATAGACCGAATCCATATTCCAGGAGAAATAATCGCAGGTACAAACGTGTTACAACACAGATTAGTAACAACGGACGAACGACGGATTCTGACGGAAAGATAAAATGTCGTATGGTTTTCGATTCTCGTCAATTAAATGAAAAAGTTATTAGCAATTCATATCCACTTCCAAATATTACAGAAATCATAGACCACTTAGGAAAAGCACAATCCTTTTCGGTATTTTACTTAGCATGTAGATTCCATCAGATAAAATTGGAACCTAGAGACTCACAAAAAAGAGCCTGCCCAACTCCCTTCGGACACTATGAATTCGAGCGCATGCCCTTAGGTTTGAAAACGCCCCTGCCACCTTTCCATACCTTATGGACCTAGTATTGACTGGTCTTCAAGGCATCGGAATTTTCGTCTACCTAGACGATATAGTTATTTATGCGGATACTCTAGAAGAACATGAAACAAAATTCACAGAATGAATAAATAGATTACGTAACGAAAATCTTAAATTACAATCTGACAAATGCGAATTTTGCGCCCGGAAGTAAAATAACTCGGACATATTATCGATAAAAATGCAGTGAGACCAGACCCTAAGAAAGTAGAAGCCGTACAAAAATTTCCAGTTCCTAAAAAACCAACAATATCAAAGAATTCATAGGGTTAGCAGGATATTATGGAAAAAGGCCGCATTTCTCGCTAAATTTTGTACTAACGACAGACGCATCAGGATTTTCGGTTGGTGGAATTTTATCTTAAGGAAAAATTGGCAAAGATAAGCCCATTGCTTACGCCTCTCGACGTTTAAATGATAATGAAAGAACGTATGACACTTACCAAAAAAAAGCCCTAGCAATTATATTTTGTGTAACACATTTTCGTCCCTATCTATACGGACAAACATTTACGCTAGTAACCGATCACAAACCATTAGTTTCGTTTCAAAATTGCAAAGAGCCTTGCTCTAGAGTATCAAGATGAAATTTACAATTAGACGAATATGAATTTGAAGATGTCTATAAAATCGGTCAAATGAAAATGAATGCAGACGCGATATCAAGACACCCCAACAGATGCTAAAGAAGGTAATGAAGAAGATGCTAATAAATAATAAGTCAATGAAAAAATATACTCTGTACACGTAAATCCAAGTTCAAGTTAAAAATCAATTTCAAAATTAAGTCCTAAAGAAGACACATAATCAATTATAAAATTAAGGGCTAATAAAAACTCGAAATCAAATTCTAAATCATGTACGAATGCAAGCTCAAAATCAAATACTAATTTATGTTTAAACTTACAGTCGTGTTTTAATCCAAAGTAAAGTTCAAATTCGAGTATAAAAATAAAGAAAGAAAACTATATTCGCACTAAAGAATTGTTTAATCAAGTTAAAGAAAGAATTAATATATTACCAAATCAAATCCATCGCTCAAATCTAAATAAAATAAATGAATTAAAATGCCACGCAATGATGACAAGACGAAAATCAAGAAATTAGAATGAAAAAATTAAAAATCCAGAAAATATTCAAGACAACTTTACAGAAGACAACAGCGAAGATAATTATAAGAAAGACATTCAAGAAGAAATCATTATTAAGAAAGAAGACGTAGAGCACGCAAGGCTGTTTTCAAAACAAAAAATTGGGTCCCTACTCTTGCAGCAAAAAATAGAGGAAGACAAGAAAAAGGAATAATTACTAAGTCAAAAAAGGACAATAAAGTAAAAACAGACGCTAATCCCGATTATAATCCAGATTATATATCAGACAACTCAGACTCTGATCCAGATCATAAAATATAAATTTAATTATCATGCCTTTTTAAAAATATATTTATGTTTTGTCTAAAATCAATGAAGATATATTTGCTTATAAAATGTGATATTATTCTTGAAGAGCCTGATATTAGTTTTAACAAATGAAATATTTTTTTCTCTAAACTATGATACTAAAAAAATAAAAATAATAACAAAGAAAAGTAAATAAAAAGTTGGGGACCTTCAATATAATCCACTTTTGTTTTGCACATCTCTTGATCACTTATTTTACAAAACTAAACTTTCTTTTAATATCCTGAATATACATATGGGATATATACAATCGAAGGTAGAACCCCACTTTTGTAGAAATTTTTTCTGCGAACCAACCCAAAGAGAGAAGTTCTTGACCAAAACCGCTTAACAGTATCTCACGAAATGTCTTACTTATTTTCTAATCTATTTGCATATATCATGTGTCCTTTTAAAATGTTAATTTGAAACCATTTCGAAAAAATCAAGTTAATTATTAATTTTTTTTATGAAACTTCACATACCTATAAAATATTAAGGAAAAAAGCACAAAGAAAAAAATGTAATTAGTTTCATAGATTAATTCCATATACGTATTTTTTCTTTATATTATTGTTGTATATCAGATGGTAAATTGAGAACTTTGATAATTCAACGATTTGTCTAAGTGATGTTCACATAAAATTACCCGAAGAGGCAATTTGAGTGACGGTCCTAAGTGACAAATTAAGGATTCTCGAGATTCCAAACGACGAGTTTGCTCACCCTCAATAAAGCCACTTGCTTTATTTTGGCACATCTGCTCGTGCCCAAGTGGCCTGTGAAGGCCTGAAACTCTCCCCGGTCAATTTACATCACGCGCTACCGTCGTTTTTTCGGTCTTGACGAAAACATTGCGGTAGTTCGGAAACATGTACGCCAGTGCCTTTCATTCTCACGCGCGCTCTCTCTCCCTCCACTCAACTCTCCTTTCTAACTCCCTCCTGCTTCTTTCTCTCTCAGGTGCACTGGCGGCACCGGGGAGCTCAACCGACTGCTCGAGTTATCAACAAGGATTTAATGCGGGATTAAAATGAATATTAAATGGAATAAATAAACAACGGCTCGGGGTTCCGTTTGTAATCAAAACTTAATATAACAACAACGATATTAACAAAGCTGAATTCAAATTCTGTATCAAAAATCACCCATCACGTCATGGTTGAGCCATAACCTCAAAAATGACGAAAACTCATGCACTGAGGCAAATAAATTTCAAATTAATGCCAGTGATGCAAATTTTCACTTCAAAAACATGTCGACAACTGTGAAGGATCAACCCTTGCGTGATATCAACTTATTTAACATAACTTTACCCAACAGCACCTGACCTCACCTAACCTGATTTAACAGAAATTTATTGAACTACACGTAAAGCTCTGGAAGCATATTTTTCCAGTAGCAAATGTGTGCTACATCGAATGGGTCAACTCGAGCCTAACCTGGAAATAAATCTAACCTAGCCTAACCTAACCTAACCTCACGAAACACAATTAAACTGATTCTGTTGTCCCGTTGTGTTTGCGGTACCGCTTGAATCAGCTTGGGCTTAACCTGCAAAGAGGTCAAACCTATCCTAACCTAAAAAAACCTGAACTAACCTAACCTAACTTAACTTCACGTAACACAATTAAACTCATCATACCTAGCCGAATGAAATTCAACCACACGTTAAGCTATGTAGGCGTACGGTTCTCAGTCTTAAATATATGCTATATTTAATCGATTAACTCGATCTTAAACTACAAATGAATCTAACTTAACAGAACCTAACGAAATTTTGCTTAACGCAACACAACTTAACTTAAGTGTTCCCGTTGCAACACAATAAAATTCATTTCATTGTACTACAGGTGGTTAAAAATTTAGACGCACATTACTCATTTGAAGAAACTTAGAACTACACGTAGAATTGACACCATGTCATTTAACCTGACAATGTTTGTATCAATTAAAATGTAGAACTGTAACTTGAACATGCAAATGAATAAGAGTTTTATTCAAAAAAATTTTCTCTCTGCTTTTCTTAGACTTAAGGGATATATTTATACTATCTTTCGTGTTTACATTTTGTCTTGCTTTTTATTGCAATTAAATTGATTTATAGACCTACTTCAGTCTATTTTCTGCCTGCTATAATGTGTCCTTCTTTCTTCGAAGGAACGATGCAAAGGGTTACGCTCACGTTTAAGACCTACATTCGTTTCCCTTTTCAACATCCAACAAAAATCAGCCATCATGACCTCGTCCCATCTTCCTTGATATCGTTGTTCCATCACTTTTATGTCTTTATGAAAATGTTCCCCTTGTTCTTCGCTGAAATCACCAACATTTTCTGGAAACTTATCCAGATGGGAATCTCGAAAGTGAAGTTTTAAATTCATCAAGCAGCCTAACTTTTTGTAGTTTCTTGTCATTTTTGCAACAATGTTCTCGTAGTCTGCACTTTTTTTGTTACCAAGGAAATTTGCGTTTACTGCTTTAAAACTTTCCCAAGCGTCCATTTCAATTTTCGTCATATGGCTCACGAAATTAGTATCTCTTGTCAATATTCGAGTCTGCGGTCCATCAAAGACTCCTTCTTTCAATTTAGCGTCTGAAACGTTAGGGAATTTAAGGGATATATACTTATAGCATTGTCCATTTTGTCTAACGCCTTGACAAATTGCTTCATGAGCCCAAGCTTTATGTGGAGGGGTGTTAGTAAAATTTTCTCTGGATCAACTAGGCTTTGGTTGATGATATTATCAGAACCAGGTTTGAATGAATCTCTTAAAAGCCAATGTTTTTTGCTGTAATGATTGGCTCGATCTCTGCTGTTCCACAGGCATATAAAGCATGGCTCTCTTGTGAAACCCGATTGCTGGCCTAATGTCACTGTTATG
This sequence comes from Belonocnema kinseyi, assembly GCF_010883055.1. NCBI lineage: Eukaryota > Metazoa > Arthropoda > Insecta > Hymenoptera > Cynipidae > Belonocnema > Belonocnema kinseyi. Next base: position 26,098,688 of record NC_046658.1, read on the forward strand.
ATTTTGAGATCACCACATATTTGCCATTTGTGATTCGTGTAATTAACTTTTTCAAGAAGCATTTCAACATTGTTATATTCTTCTTTGATGACCGTTGACAGAGCTATAGGGATAGGAGCGTAAGTATTCGTGTTATGCAGTAAAACAGCCTTAATGCTTCGTTTTGACGAATCAATGAAGAGTCGCCATTCTTCGTCTCTGTACAGATTATTCTTCAAGTCGTCCATTAGTCCGTTAACGTCAGTGCAGTACACTAAAGACGTCCTTTCGTCTTCAACGAAAAACTTTCTGAATTCTTTGTCCCTGTCGCGATAGAATGAAACTTTTGTCTTTGGCTCTAGAAGATTTCTTCTTTTTAGAAATGAAGCGGCAAATTCAGCGCCGTCTTTCGGTAATCCAAGATCTCTAATAAAATCATTCAGTTCTAGTTGCGATACTAATATTGGAACCTTCAATTTCATTTTATGCACGCCATATTCGTCATCTTTTTCGTCATTTTCATCGGAATCATCAGAACTATTTTCTGTTCGATCACTGGTTTCACTACCGTCTCCAGGATGTTGACTTTCAACTTCCATTCTATCATCTTCTAAAGCGCTTAAATCAGTCTGGCGTGCATTTTCATTGATTTCAATTGCTCTTGTGACTGTGCACACATTAATGTACGAAATGTTATTTTTATTTTTGGCCTTGAACCCTTTGAGGGAATTCATGCAAAAGTAGCAGTCCTTCGCAATAACAGTTTTTTACCATGTGGTTGGTGTAGAGTACTTGCGGTACTTTTCGTTGTTTGAATTTTTTAGACGATACAACATAAGTCTGCAGGAATTCTAAATGACGTGAGGAACCCATTTTGTTTCTTGGTGCAGCAATTTACGGTCAAAACACTTTTCGTAAAGACTTTTCACTTCCTCGTCGATTGATTTTCGCAAACTGCTCACCTCATATTTACTGCAAATGTAACATAATGAATCTGAGCTATTCTTTCAGGCATGCGATTGAGAAATGCTCCCGGTTTTTTTCCTTGTAGCATGAGACTCTACACCAACCAAGTGATCCATTGATGAAGAGCTACTGTAGCATGATGACGACGTCGAAGACCCCGCTTTCCCACCCTGAACAGACGCCGATACTGGGGTTTTTCCCGGCATCGTAATACACTTTTTACCTGTGTTTGCCATGACGGAATGAACGCCGTTTACCCAGGGACTCAGCCAATGTGGATCCGTTGCCCACCGTCACCACGTGGAGGTGCCCTGGTTACAGACACAGGCAAATAATGCTAGCAACAAGCGGTTACGAAACTCCAGACATTAACTGCTATTAATGTCAAAATATGAAAGTACGCAAGAACAGGGTTGCCAGCGTAATCGGTTAGGTTAGGTCAGGTTTTTTAGGTTAGGATAGGTTAAACCTCTATGTAGGTTAAGCCGAAGCTGAATGAAACGGTACCGCAAACACAACGGGACAACATAATCAGTTTAATTGTGTTTCGTAAGGTTAGGTTAGGTTAGGTTAGATTTATTTCTAGGTTAGGCTGGAGCTGACCCATTCGATTTAGCACACATTTGCTACTGGGGAAATATGCTTCCAGAGCTTTACGTGTAGTTCAATAAATTTCTGTTAATTCAGGTTAGGTGAGGTCAGGTTCTGTTGGGTAAAGTTATGTTGAATAAGTTGACGACATGTTTTCGAAGTGAAAATTTGCATCACTGGCATTATTTTGAAATTTATTTGCCTCAGTGCATGATTTTTTGTCATTTTTTGAGGTTATGGCTCAACCATGACGTGATGGGTGATTTTTTATACCGAATTTAAATTCAGCGCCCCAAAATCCATAGAAATACGAGTGTCTTGTTACCAGATCCGCACACTTTTTTTTGTGTGGCTCTGTAAGGAACGACCGTTCTATTCCCCCTAGGTTTATAATTCTTTTTAAATGATGAAGTTAGGATAGATTCAAGACTAGTATTGAGATTTCGTAATTTTCAAAGAATTCTTTCTATATTTGATTCTTAGTTATAGTTTTTAATTTTTTATCAAATATCGGTGTCGACGCGTGGAGACTGAGGTAATGTCGTCGAGGCAGCGCTCTTGCACTGCTGGTTGCGATTTCGTTGCCGACCTCGCAGCCGATCAGCGGGCCCGCCACCACTCCCATTGCTCTCGGCCAGCATCACGCTCGGTAACCGAGAGCGACATCTTAGTTCTTAGAGTCAGTCGTTATACGATTTTCGAAAGAGTCAGAGCTCTGCTCTACCTTTCTTCTTTAGTATTCAATAAAGTCACACAAAGTCAATATTTCAGAGTTTTTTCTTTCATCGGTGTAGTTTTGTGTCGTGACAGGGTTCGTGGAGCCAATGGAATTCCCCTGTAGTGCCATTCCCAGTGGTATTGTTCTCGGTGCTTCTTCGCTGATTGGTTGGAGCTTCGGCTGTAAGGTTGTTCTCCTCACGACTCAGTACAATTCCTTTCCGTTGTGACGTAGTGGGTCGAAAAGTTAACATTCCATTATTGAAAGCCCAGCCGCCAACACTAGTCCCCCATCTGATCCAGAAGTGCCCTACTTGTTCCTACCAGAGGGTTGGAATCTACTCGGGATCCGACGAGGCATACAGGGGACCCAGGACCCTCGGAAATGAAAGACCACCCGAATCGCAACAACGCTCTCACTTTGCGGGTGTCGCGGTTTATCACAGAGCCCCGGTACGGATTCCCGCCTGTCCACCTGATCATCGGTACGACTCTCCGACTGCCGGCCCTAGCCGGACAATCACTCGTAATTTCCTTAATTCGACACCTTGTCCGTGGGAGTTAAAGGTAGCGCCCGCAGCAGCTCTTCCAGCGCCGGATGAATTTATCCAAATCAGATTCGTCCTTATAGAAGCTCCTCGCGAAGCTAAGGAAAACCGAGCTTCCCCTGCATATTCAACGCCCGGCACCAGTGCGGAGGCTCACTATTCGAGGGAATAGTGCATAACAAAACTACAACAAATGACGCACTCGGCGTCCAGTCAATGTTACTTATAGTCAACATGCTCTGACATTACGTCAACCTCTATGGAGGGACTCTCTGCTTGGAAAAAATTCATGAAATTGGAAATTAAACGGGTTGACGGTCCCAGTTAAAGACGCAATCTGTGTCACGTAACTAGGCACAACCCGGCCAGCATTCTTCCTTCATTAC
>NC_046658.1:26101884-26104941 GCF_010883055.1 Belonocnema kinseyi
CCTCGCCACTTGCACTCACTCGCTACCCCCATCGAGCATCCTTACCTTCATTAACCCCGCCCCCATCCTTACACGCACTGTCTATCTGCCCCACACACACTTATATGCACTGAGATAGGTACCATTATTAATCAAATATTGAAAAATATATTAACTATCTATTTAGAAATAGGCGAAAAGACTTAAAAAAATGTATATACATATATAAATATATTTTTAAAAACCCTTACATCTTCTCCTTTTAAAAGCATGCTTTTCTAAATTTAAGATACCCTGCGTGGAGAATCGAACTCAAAGTTCGAATACAAAAATTGTAATACATAAATTCAATCATGGTGATTGTATTCCCATGCTCAAACTTAATGCGGATGGGAGGTGTCACGTCCCGCGATTTATAATAATAATAACTAATTATAAACAATAGATTATAACTAAGCAACATTTATATTCAACAATTAATAATTAACAAGTTAAATGATTATACTCAATATTGTTGTACAATATTTTTGTTTATAAATACAATTGCATTGCCTGTCCCTTTTCTTATCTGGATGAGACTGGTAGACCTATAGAAACCCGTAGTCGTGAACAGAAGATATTCTATCTCCCATCCTAATTCAGTTGCTCATACTGCTCTTACTAAGCATTACATTGACACTGGCCATAGTTTCGAATTAGATAATTTTGAAATTTTATCAATGGAGAACAATAGAGCTCGGAGAAAAATAATTGAAAACTTTTTTATCAAAAAAGTACCAAAAACTGTTAATCTAGAATTACTGGAATGGAAGTTGCTAATGTGTCCCATAAGGGTTTAAATTTTTCTTGCACCTTCTTCCTTCTTCCTTTACACACACCCCACACACTTACTTGCTGGTGGGAGAGGGGCCTACAGTTAAAGGTAGATTCCGAACCACCAAGCGCAACAGCTTTAAGTACTTAGAGAAAACCTTATATTTAGAGGTACCGGTCCCACGACTCTCCGGAGATGAAGAACTCCCTAACTAGGCTAGTTTTCCCCGCATGGGCCACCGAGGCTCTTTCAGAGTGCTAGGCGTAACTCGCTTTTAGTTTGTTTAGTCAGTCGTCTTCGCGTCAAACGCAACGACTTTTTCACTCTTACTTTTTACTTAGATTTTAAACTTATACCGGGTATGTTTATTTGTTATTCACATTGAACTTCCGTCTTTTCACAGGTATCACACTTATTTCTTATGAAATTTATTTAAAATTGGGGGCCTCCTTTTATGAGACAATTTTTTTATTTATTTCTTAATTAATTTATTTACTTTTGTTTAAATTGTCTTTTTATTAATCTTATGTTCTTTACAGACTTAATTAATAAATGTTACATTCTTCGGCCAAACTGTGCAAAATACGGTAAAATATAAGGATAAGAACGCGTAGTTTCGCCTTTAATGGTGAAAAATGTCATTAACAATAAAAAAATGTGCCTGCTGCGTGGTAACTTTCTTACCAATACTTTTGTCTTTTAATTTCTTTTTCGTCTCGTGTGTGGGGTTTTAAAAAATTTAACGTTTGATGTTTTTGATGCTATATTTTATTTTGAGATTTATTATTTATTATTTTATATTTATTTTGAGAATTAGTCTTTTAGATTGGCTTTTGGTACACTCTTTTAGTGTGCTAAGCTAAATGCCAAGTTCGTTAGTCAGACATTTTGGATACAAATACTAAAAGTGAGCTCATTTTAAAAATTTTAGAGTACACATTTTTTCAATATTCAAAAATTCTGTGTACAGTTGTTCATAGTACTTGAAAAAGAAAAATGTTACTTTTCGATAGACCTACAAAATTAGCATATTAACTTTTTGAATTCTTTCGAAAAATTCTAATTTTGACCGCACGATAACTAATAAAAAATAAAAAATTGCATTTTGCGGTCAAACTATGCAAGATAGGGAAAAAAATGATAAGACAAACATTTTTTACATTCTTATCAGAAAAGGTATTAGACATGTGTAAAATTTAGATTTAGGGGGTCTCAAAACCCCCTAAATCTGAAAAATAGGTTGTAACGAATGTGTATGTCTGTCGATCTGTCTGTATGTATTTATGCCTGCCTGTCAGTACGATAACTTTTGAATAAATGATTCTATTAGATTGGCCACACGCAAGCCTTATGATCTTCTATGCATTATAATATCTTACCCTTTGACAACTAGGAAGGGATACCATATTTTTTGGTAACTGCGCCATTCTCCGTATTTGGGTACATCACGCTTCCTATTCACTGATTGGCTATCCTACTAATTACTTCCTTGGTACTTAGGAAGGGATATAAGACATTATGGTTACTATGACACTTTCCATATGAAGGCATACATATAATTCTCAACGCCCATTGGATAATTAGGCTCTAACGACTCTGCAACTTAATTGATTATCAACGCTGCTTGCAGCCAAGATGAATTCCTACTTCTAATATCACTCAACCCTACGGGAATCGGAGAAGGGATCTAAATACAGCAGATGTAGAAGCATAAATGAGTTAAGTTTAGTTAAGTCCCGTTTAGTTGGAAACCCAAGTTAAGGAACACCTGCCACAAAGGGAAAACGGAGGTCAGATACATTGACATGGCCACCTCAGCCTGCAGACGTTAGGTGAGTGTTGGGCTTCACTCGGGTGAACCATTCAGTGATCCCTCGGGTGAAGAGTGGTGGTCACTCGGCGGGTGACTATTTCACTTCCTGAAACTAGGTAGGTGGAAGTGAGTGAACAGTGGAATTGGCGGGCAGAAGTGGCGGGAATCGCAAGTTTAAGCAGCAGAATAAAGTTTGGTATCTTCATCATCCAAAGTTTAGTATCTTTATCACTTTCCACTATTATTGAACACATTACTGTTTGTAATAACAATGACCTCGTTACTGAAGCAGCAATTAAAATCTTCTTATCCTGTCCTTGCATTTTTTTAAATTTTGTGTAACGTAATCTCAATTGTGGGTCCGGATGCAATAAGGGCACATAACATTTTTTCGTGCGAAAACGAAGTCCCCTGGAGGCTTTAGAAAAAATTTTCGAATTTTAATTTTCAA
>NC_046658.1:26105041-26106217 GCF_010883055.1 Belonocnema kinseyi
CTGCGAAGACAATTTGCAATATGTTTCACCAAGTAGCTATAGAGAGCTTTTACAGATCATTGTTGAATGCCATAGACCAGAATGGGAATTATTATTGAGCTCCTGTTTAGCGATTTCTCTGCGCTGCGATGGTTCTGTAGATCGCACGCAAATAGATAAGATATATACAATGGCAAAAGCAATTACTACCAGTGGCAAAGAAGTGCTTTACTTTCTTGGAGCTGAAGAACCCCAAGAAAGAGGGGCTAAAGGTTTGCTAGAAGCAGTAAAAAATGGATGTGAAAAGACTCTTGGTTTTAATTGTTTAAATAACCTCATGATAAAAATTTCATCCCTTGCAACTGATGGGGCATCTGTGAATAGAGGAGAAGAAGCTGGGCTGTGGAAATTGTTTGAAGATTATTAGAGAACGATAGCCACAGATGACTCAATTTTGACATTATTGAAAATTTGGTGTTCAGCGCATAGGTAAATAATTCTATTTATACATAGATTGAAGATTTTTTTTTTTAAATAAGATCACACTTGAGTATTCATTAAAATTTCATAATTCACAGGTCAGGCTTAGCTTGGAAATCTGTTACTAAGACAGTCAAAGAAGTGAAAAATATTATCAATGAATCTTCTTCGATGGCATCATTTTTTCATAAAAGTGGAATGAGGACCAATGAATTAAAAAGCACAGCAAAAGAGAATAAAACTGTCTTGGTATCATTACCAACAGGCTTTGAAATACGTTGGACTGAAAATACGTTTGATCTACTAGATGCTGTATTGACTTCGTGGTACACATTAGTTATATATTTTAAGAACTCTAAAGAGCCAGAAGCAGCCGGTTTTTATAAATTTCTCACAGATAAAAGTAACTTAGAGTTATTATCGTTTCTCGTTGATACGTTGCAAGTATTTTCAAGATTTCAGCAAAATTTGCAAAAAGACGACACAACTTTGTTAGATATGATGCAGTACGTACATTCTGTTTGCACAAAATTAAAATCTTTAGAGACAAAACCTTTGCTTGGTGGGTGGGAAGAAACTATGAAAAAACAAATCAGTGAATCGATGGAGACCTTTCAATTACACGGAATAACTCTTACAGCGAAGAATCGCCGTTCAAAAGCTCATAACTTGTACGTCTCGGAAAGAAGAGATCCTAGTGCAATAAAAAATGAAGTC
>NC_046658.1:26106317-26114366 GCF_010883055.1 Belonocnema kinseyi
TTTTGAAAATTAAAATTCGAAAATTTTTTCTAAAGCCTCCAGGGGACTTCGTTTTCGCACGAAAAAATTTTATGTGCCCTTACTGCATCCGGACCCACAATTATATTTCACCAAACATACACCCGACGCATACTCAAAACCGTCCATTGTACCGTTCTCCTTCCATTTCACCCTAGTAAACTCCGCCCACTTCTTTACTTTACCCACCAATTCACCCGGGTGGTCGCCTGGAACGCACGACTGCAAGTCCCCATGCAGGGTGCTAACAATAGAAGAAAGAGACACTTTCGCTTCAAGAAACGAGAGGGTGAATTATCTACTTCCTAGAGAAAAAACTCTGTAAGTAAACAAATATTATTTAACACATCTACAATCTTCTCTCTTATCAATTAATATTTAATTAATTGGTCAACCCTATTCAAGGTGCACTTCTTCATGAGAGCTCTACAAAAAAGGGATATAAAACTGTTCGATCAAGTAAAAATTGGAACAAGTGCGGAACTTTTAGAAAATCCAAAATTTTGTAATTTCAAAATGTTCAGAGATGTAAGAGTTGTGAGAGTTCTGATGGAAGTAGTTCTGAACTTCTCAGTGAGAGCTCTACAATAAAGTGTTATAAAACTTATCGATCACTCAAAATTCGATGAACTACGACCCTTTTAGGAAAATCCAAAATTTTGGAATTAAAAAAGGGTAAAAGTTCTGGACTTCTTCATGAAAGCTCCAGAAAAAAGTTTTACAAAACATTTCAATCAAATAAAAATTTGAAGAACAACAACACTTTCAGAAAATCCAAAATTTTGAAATAAAAAAATTTTAAGGTTCTTAAGAGTTCTGATATTTCTGTTTATAGTGATAGTGCGAAAAATTCAAAATTTATAATGTAACATTTTATTATATTAAGATAGGGTGGTTTACCGCTGGCGCAGATCGAGTTTGCCCTATTTAAAATTCGATCTCAGGTCCAACGACCCTCGTGTTTGGCAACACTAATAGCCATAAGCTTAAGGGCATGTGGTACTTCGTCGTATGCACTGGAAAAAAGGTTATGGAATTCTAGTACGTTAGACGTATGTAAAAAGTGGACTTAGGCGCAGTAGCGTGAAATTAGTATAGAAACGCTGAAAATTGAACAAAATTGTAAAATTCTCAAATGGACTAAAATTGAATATGTGACCTAAAATTAAACAGCAGAAAGTCGAAAATTTCTCCAAAATATCAACCTAACCTCAAATACTTAAATCATTAAGATCATACTAAAAGTAAGTTTATAATTAGGCAAGTGTATATCGCACAAAATTTATATCATGTGACAAGTCAAAATCAGTCACTTGCGTTTATTCTTTCGCCGAAAGTAAGTAATGAAGTTTGCAAACTAAAATGCACGTTTCGCTCATGACACGCGAACAAAAAAGCAAAAAGAAAGATTTATCGCCAAAATGACACAAATGTGGAATATTATTCGAACGAATCTAAAATTACTATAAAGTGGAGAAATTTTCGTTAGAAAATCGAAATTTATGCGCTGGCGGTAATTTTACCAGTCTGGGGAATTTTACTACGTAGAGAGTGATTCCTTTTTTTACACACTCTAAACTCTAAACCCCATTCGGTTCCTTTTTAAAAAACTAAAAAAAAAAAAAACAGCAAACTCAAATTTTTAATTGTTGAAATTCGGATTCTACGTTAAAATTCCTTATAGAAGGTCCCGGAATAATCGCAATAATTTTTTTTGCAACAGTTAAAAGTTTAAAAAAATATAATACGCATAACGCCTGTTGACCCTTACTTACAGGCGATGCGTTTGAAGTGTAGCAGTGAACAGGCGTTATACGTCTTATATTTTTCTTAACTTTTTACCGCTGCAAAAAAAACTATTGCGATTATTCCGTAACCTTTTATTGGGAATTTTAACGTCGAATCCGAATTTCAACAATTTAAAAGTTGATTTTGCTGTTTTTTCGAGTTTTTTAAAAAGGGACCGAATGGGGACCCAATGGGGTCTTTACGGCTACTTTGCAAAGGCTACATTCGGTTCTTTCGGTCGGAAAGGGATACAAACACATTTTTAGGAAAATAAATTTTTTTGGAATTAGCCATAAAAAAGAGTGCATGGACGTCCGTTAACATGTTCGCTATTATTCCTTAGATTTTGAAGACAAAATATTTATTAATCTAGGAAAAAAGCCGGGGAATCTAACACTGATAAAATCGATACTACCCTAATAGCACGGAACGTTCCCTGAGCGTGTAAAATGTCCACCGCTTGGGAACGTTCCAGGAACGTTTAACTGGGACTTGAGGGGTACCTTCCGTTATTATTATTTCTAATAAAAATCATCTGATAAACCGTACGAGACAAATAAAAATAGATGTCATTTTCTAGTTTTAAGTACGTGCATACTACATAGTAGTATGGTATCTATGTTATAAACTGACATTAATTTTAACCTATCACTTACCGTTTATTGGATATTTATTTATAATAATAATAATAATAATAATAATAATAATAATCGTCGGTACAAGAAAAGTAATGCGCGAAGGCAACAAAACCAAAACTTTCAGACAGATGAAAGAAGGTTCTATCGTGAACTGAGAGTAAAGCCAAATAACCACCAAAGCACCGAAGTCCCTCAATTGAAAGATATGACTAACTACTGGTCGGGTGTTTGGGGAAAAATGAACAGATGCAATTTGGACACTGCGTGGTTCAAACTGGAGGAAGCCGGGGCAAGCAATAGCCCAGAAATGCATCTGACAAACATCACAGCTTTGAATGTTTCAGTGGTCTTGAAGGGGGCAAGTAATTGGAAAGCTCCAGGTCCAGACATGGTGCACAACTTCTGGTACAAATAACTGACGAGTGTGCATCTTGCGTTGGCAAGGTGTTTTCACCAGATCATTGAATACCCAGATTTGATGCCAAGTTTTGTGCTCCAGGGTACTACGTATATGATAAAAAAAAATCAGACGCTCAAAATCCATCTGACTTTCGACCGATAGCCTGTCTTCCAACAATTTATAAATGTCTTACAGCTATCATTGCAGATAAGGTATATTCTCATTGCGACGAGAATGACATTCTTAGAGAAGAACAAAAAGGATGTTGTAAAAACTCACGAGGCTGTAAATATCTAGTCACTATAGACGCTCTTGCCATGACTCAAGCTCGTAAGCATCAAAGGAACTTACACATGGCATACATTGACTACAAGCAAGCGTTTCCCTCCGTGCCGCATGACTATTTTCTTGAAGTCTTAAAACTTTACAAAATCTGTCCACGCATTATTGACTTTCTAAGCCATGCTATGAGGCTCTGGGGGACAAGAATCAAGTATTTTGATCATGGGCAACCAAGGATAACTAGATCAATACGCTTTACGACGGGTATATTTCAAGGAGACTCCTTCAGCGCACTATGGTTCTGTTTAGCGTCACAAAGCAGTTTTTCAATGATATTCACATGGAATTCGAACTAGATAAATGCAGAACAGTGCATTTAATCAGAGGGGAATTAGGGACCGCAGAGATAGAGAACGAGTTCGAAAATGACATCGAGGCAATGGCTGCAGGCGAATCATATAAATATCTGGGTATTCTTGAATCTAAGGGTATTCAACATACGATAGTTAAGACAAGCCTAATGACTGCTTTCACTACGAGACTCAGATTAATTGTGAAGAATTCTCTCAACTCGGCAAACAAAATCAGGGCAATCAACCCATATATCATCCCTGTCCTTACATACTCCTGCGGGCTCATAAAATGGTCTAACACCGACCTTGAAAACTTAAACAGAATTGTTCGCGTAGAATTGACGAAGCACCGAATGGACCACAGAAATTCAGCGATTGAAGGGGTAGTTCTGCCACGACATTTAGGGGCTAGGGGCGTTGTAAATGTCAAAAAACTGTGTGAGTCACAAGTTATACAATTACGAGACTATTTTAACAGAAAACGAAATGTTGCGCTTTACAGAACCATCTGTCAAGCGGATCTTGAATAAACGCCCTTAAATTGGTCCTCAAATGGAGCCTTGAATATCAGGGCAGAAACCATAGAGGAATTAGAAATACAATGGAGGCATAAAGCAATCCATGGCGAGCACCCCAACACGTTAGATCAAAATGAAGTGGATAGTGAGACATCTAATATTTGGCTAAGAAAGGGTGTTCTGTATCCAGAGACGGAAGGATTCGTCATTGTGATACAGGACAAGGTTGTCAGCACCGGGAATTATCGCAAACACGTGTTACGTCAAAACGTGTTTGACCGGTGCCGATTATGTGGAGATACCAACGAATCCATCGAGCACATTATTGATGGCTGTCGCGTAATGGCTCAGAGAGAATATACGCACAGACATAATGATGTAGCGGGCATTATAAATCAACAACTTACCCTAAACCTAGGACTCTTAAAAGAGTGGATGCCCTTATATAAATACATTCCAATGCCCGTTTTAGAAAGCGAAGATTAAATCTTATATTGGGATGTTACTATCCAAACGGATCATTACATCCGGGCCAATCGACCTGACATCGTGATGCGAGAAAAAAAAGGTGGAAGAGTCTACATCATCGACATTGCTTGTCCGCTTAACGGAAATTTGCAGTCAACCTATACAACCAAGATCCACAAGTATAGCGAGTTAAGGCATGAAGTAAAGACCATATGGAGGAATGTGAATCATGCATCTATTCATTCCATTGTGATTTCGGCTACAGGCAATGTGCACGCAAGATACACTGAACATCTTAAACATTTAGGAGTCAGTAGAGTATTGGCAGCAGCTCAGAAGGCGGTTTTATTAAACACCTGTCGCATTGTAAGAAACTTTCTTGATCATCAAGAAGCGAGCGACTAAAAACCCGTGGAGTGGCAGATGGTAGTTCTAAGAAAGCATCCAGAGGTGACTGTTGTCACCTCCAACGCTCGTGACCGCTCGTAATTGTATACCTACAACATCATCGCAGGAGGTTTCAAGCATCGTATTAAATTATTGGAATTAACTTATAACATTCTAATCTCATCAGCCACTTGACTTAGTGCGTGGCTATGATGTATAACGGGGTTTACCTAAGTAAAAGTTTAATAAAAACACTTAATAATAACGATAATTTATGGATTAAGTTCCGAAAAGCGCTCATCTCCGATTGATTCCAAACGTCCTATGCTCATATACTTTGACTCGCTGATCACAAATATGATAGTGAAAATACCCGCAAATAAGATTTTCATGGTGAAAACCATCAAAAGCCCATAAAAATCATGTTTCTTAACGTTTATCTTTGCGAATAGTGGAAATTCATCAAAAATATTCAAATAAAAGTTTCAGTTCCTTTGAAAATACATATTTTATGTTGAATATGTTTTTACCCTATAACCGATTGCTTTCGATAAAATAGACGATAAATATTAAAAATCACAGATATTCTGAAAAATTAATACTGCATTAATGCTAAACCAAATGGGGTAATGGAAAAAGATATGTTTCCACGAAACATTAGGGGACACATGGGGGTGGTATGCGTCCTACGTTATTTTTGTGACCAGTTAGAGGGGTGCCTTCCCGCCTTCATGAGACGCTAGAAAGGGGGTCGTGTGTTATTTAAGTTATTTGTGTGGCCAGTTACAGAGGAGCCTCTCCGCCCCCATGAAATGTTTGAAAAAGGATCGTGTGTGACCTAAGTTTTTCTGGGACCAGTTACAGAAGTGCCTTCAGCTCCCCATGACACATTGGAAAGGGGGTCGTGTTTGACCTAAGTTATTTTTGTGACCAGTCATTGGGATGCCTTCCCGCCCCACATGACAAATTGGAAAGGGATTCGTGTCTGACCTAAGTTATTTTTGTGACCAGTCATTGGGATGCCTCCCCGCCCCTATGAAATGCTGGAAACCATTGGAAAGACGTTAGGAAGACATAAAATATGTATTTTCAAAGGATCTACAACTTTTATTTGAAGTTTTTTTTTAAATTTTCACTAATCACTGAGATAAGCGTAAAAAACATGATTTGTATGGGTTTTTCAATATGTTCATCATGAAAATAAAATTTGCGGGTATTTTCACTATCATATTCATGATCAGCGTGTCAAAATACATAGGTATACGGAGTTTCAAATTAATCGGAGGTAAGCGCTTTTCGGAACTCCACCTTAATTTGTTCTTAGAACGTTCCAGTGGAATGTTCCTGGAATGTTTGACTAGAACGCTCTCAAGTAGCGGACATTTTACACGTGCAGGGAACGTTCCTGGTACGTTTGACTGGAACGTTTCCGGAATGTTCCGTGCTACTAGGGTAATTCCTAAGCGCCATGCAAATTATTCAAATTTAGCAATATAAATTTTTGTCAATTAACCACAAAAAAGTGTGCAGGGACATTCGTTAGCATGTTCGCTATCATTTCCCAAATTTTTATGACAAAATATTCATTATTCTAGAAAAAAGCCGGGAGAACCTAAAACTGGTAAAATCGATAATTTTCTTAGTATCACATGCCCTTAAGCACGTGAAAAGGATTACTAACATGTTACCCTAAATACTATTCTATCTATTCATCAGGATGGTAATATGAAATTGATTTGTTTTAATTATTAAAACAGGAGCGCATCCCATAAAAAAATGTCAGAAGTAAATTTTTAGACCTATTGTGGACGAACTATTCTGCTATTAAACTGATCTTGTTACTGAAAATTGTATAGCTTCTAGCGTAGTTTTTTCCAAAAATTAAATTTTTTATTTTTAATGTCTTTTTATAAGAAGCATATATAAGACATTTATAGACCTTTTCTGGTCAGATAACTTTTGTCCATTAATTTTTGGCGTACGTTGCGTCGTTTTTCCAAAAATTTGATTACATTTTCTTTAATGGTCTTTCTTACGAATAAAAAAACTCCAATACTACGATAGAGCAATGCTGAAAACTTGCAGGTTTTTATAAAATTTTCAACTTTTTCTCAGCTTTTTAATTAGAGTGAAGAAATAAATTATTGATCGAATCCATTTCAAATCAGGCAGGTTCTACACTTGAAGTTGCAGAATCTCTCGGGGACGAAATATGCTGTTTTTAGAGGAAATTAGGCGATGCGTACTTTTCCGATTTGTGACAACATTTTTTTACGGAGTTCTGCAAATTTGAATTTTTGGCTTGGTTATCCAAAAAAAAACAAATTCTTTATTTCAGGTTGTATGTTAAAAAATCAATCTCTGGTTGATTCTTTTGAAAAAGAGCTATATTTAAATAGAATAATTATTTAGATGCTAAATTAATTTAAAATTTGTTAACCATACCGATGCCTGGATAATTAATGTCAAAGTTGACTACTTTAACATGTAGTTCATGAACAATGAATAGGCACTTTCCACTTATCTCCAGCTTATCTGCTGTACCAGCTATTCAAACGCACATGATAGTTGATCAATGATGGTTAGGGTTTAATTGCGACGTTGCACGATCTACGAGTCTGCCGCTGGCATAGCAGTGGTAACTATACGTATACTCATGAACTACGAATTCTAAGCCAGTAGCGCACTCAAATGTTTACCATGCGTTTCCGTGAAATTTCTTCAATGTAGTATGGCTTGAAGATGCCCCACGGAACAGGGTATATTCTAACGGTTAGTTGTACCTAAGTTGGTTAGTTGCAAATTAAAATGGTTAGTTCCAAAAGCCAAAAAGGTTAATTGTAAAAAGCAAAATTTGAAATGATTTAGCCTAATTAGAGACAAAATAAGTTTGACAACTGTGGTTACGTTAAGTGTTTTATTGGAAAGGCTTTAAATATTATGAGTATTTACAAATGTTTAAAAATAAATTAATATAATTCTTTAAATTTTTAATCAGAAAATAATCAGAAACATTTTTTCTTTGTCGGTTTTTCTTTTTCTTTATCATTATCTCTTGACCTAGACCTTTTTTTGGCAGCTTCTTTATAAATACAGTTAAACCATATTTGTTCTTTAGCTTTGGGATGACTTTTTTGTCGTCTATCTTTGGTTTCAAGCCACCTTCTTATTGCTGGACGAGGATCCCATGAGTCTAA
>NC_046658.1:26114466-26126339 GCF_010883055.1 Belonocnema kinseyi
TTTGCTCTATGTATTTCGTGCCACTCTCAGAAGCAATAGCTGGTACTTTCCTGTTTTGGGAATGCAGTTTAACAATTTCAGGAAATTCAAAACAATATTTACCACGTATCATATATGTCTTGTTGCTATGGAAAAATAGGAAACATGGATTGAACTTCACATTTTTTTTTTGGAATAGAATCATTTGTTTTTTTAAATACTTCGCTAGCAGCGGTTGTACTCTGCGCTGCCTCTGTTTCATCTTCATTTTTACCCTTTTCTGAAAAATTATATAAGCTTTTATATCTAACCGAACCGAATAACTGATATGTTTTTATTAGAAAGTATGATTATTCTTTTTGTTAAGTACGTTACAGCAAAGTAAAAATCAACCAACAAAGATATGTATAAAGCTCCGATTCTACATAACCTACATTTTTATTATCCTCACCGGAATACTTACTCTCAGTATTTTTCTTATCGTTAGCAACAGATGGAGTTGAATTTTTGCTTTTTTGTAGCCACTTCAACAAAGGTGAAGAACTGTCATATGAAGAATTAGATTTCATATTGCTCATTGTAGAACTTTAAACACTACCAACATACTTTCCAGCGAACGAAAATCGCAGACGAGCCAGATAGTATAGATTCGGGCAGTTGTAAATTTTGCTTAGAATATACCCTGCCACGGAACTCTACTATTTGTACGGGGATGGGATTTGCATACAACCTTATACTTATATAAATTTTCACCTATTTTCACAAAAACCCGACACTTATATTTTTTTCCAATTTTTTGTTGAACTTGTACTATCATGAGGGAAATATCTTGTGAGTTTTATGAGGGCCAGATAACTTCTGTGGCCTCTTTTATGATATCTTGCACCATTTCCGAGAAAAATACAAAAATTCAATTTTCATGAGCAAAAAAATTGTGTTGATCTCAAGACTGGCTTAGCCCACATAAAACTTATAAAATATCTTATTTATATAAACAAAAACTTGTAAAAAATATTTAAGTCCTTAAAACTATTTTTCAGATTTTAAACATAAATGAACAATTGAATGTCTGAAATGCCTATTAATTTTTTCTATCAGTTTTTTATAGTTTCATGTATCTTAAATGCCAGAAGTTTCCGTGCATTTCTTTAATTTTCAATGTTACTAGTTCAATTAACAGTGTAAATTATTTTCAGTGTCTTTATGCATCTTCCAATTTACATTAATGGGTAAATTTCGAAGATTAAATTTCAAAGTATCACGACAAGTGTGTCCTGATTTTCAAACCGTGTACAGAAAAACATTTTTTTATTTTATTTTATAATTAATAGATTCGTGCAGTTAAGATAATTGACTGCTCTTCTGCAACTGCAGTGTCCTAAAAGAAATATTGAATCACACACATGTGTTTACAAGAATTTTTATGAACGTTTTACATCTAGATTTAGTATACCCTCAAATGTTGCAGTAGAAGATGATATTAATAACATAGGTCACGATAATGATTATCTTAACGTAGTATTGTGTGAGCAAGATAATCCGTATGAACCTATATATCTTGGTGTTTTTCTCATAAATGAATCAAATAAATTTTTGTAAAACTCTCTTAAATGTGCAAAATATTTTCTTAATATTTTTTCGTATATATTGCTGTTTGCAATATAGAATTATTTTGTTTATGTGCTTAAGAATATTTATTAGTTAATTTTGAACAATTATTATTAACACTTTATCCTTTACTTTTTGAACTCCGAGATAATTTTCCTTTTACCCTATTTCTGATTTTGTTTATCTTTGATATCATTGTTTCGAGGGAGTCCCGGTGGCTCAGACGATAGTGAGCCAGGCTTCCAAGAAGAAAGACTGGGGTTCGATCCCTGTGACGGCAACAATGGTAATTTTTCTATGTACTTTAAACCAGGGCTCTGGTGGTTCGGAACCTACTTTAAACTGTAGGTTCCCTCAAAAGAGGTCAGTGTCCTCCCAGGGAAGAGGTTTCATGTCGAGGAGACTAATCTTTGGGAATCACTAAACGACTTTGAGGGGCTCGAAAAAGAATCAACGATTTCCGTGCGAAGAGGCTCCATGTCGAGGGGACTATCGCACTCTGGTCACTCGTCATTTTCGAGCCATTTACACAGGTGTGGCACAATAGAGGTCTTAGTTTGGCGCTAGGGGGGACCTCAATGGCTCTCCCGTTAACCAATACAATACCAATCATTGTTTCAACCTTTCCGGCTCAAGAAAATCAATTACGAGTCTTGGAGTGTTCGATTTTTAGTTTCCCATGTTCAGGAAATTGGTGCCGAGTAGACACGTCGGTACCAACCCTGCTAGGACGATAAATCTGAAACGAATTAACGGACTCCCTTAGTTCTGGATCAATGGTAACCCTTCTCTGAAAGGAATTCATCGTTTTATTTAAGCAACTTGTTAATTTTGTTTGAAGCGAGATGGGTCTACAGAAGCGAGAATCAAATTACGACGTAAAAAATTCTAATTTACTCGAATTGGCGAATTCTTAATAACCGACGTTTTACTTATTCAAGCGCACGCTTAATATTCTAAGTGTTTCCCCTTTTAAGGAAAACTGAGACTTCCCTTTTCTTAGTGCCAATGATTCTACAAGCCAGACTTCATTCTACGCAAATTCAAAGTGCAATATTTGCCCAGAAATTGGTCTCAGTTTTCTAACTTTTTTTTTAATCATAGTGAAACAAATCTTGAGCTTCTAAATTCACATTGGTTTCACTTTTCAAAATTATTCAAAAGTCTTGAATTTTATTCGTTCTTTTTTTATTTCGAGCCCGAAAGCTCATGAATTTATGTTGGAAATTTTACTAATTATTAAGTTCTTGTTTTTCTACGTCAAGATATACAAATACCCATAGAATACCCATTCATCCCAATATTTTATTGAACTTACTGCATGAGTTCCCATCTAAAACGGGTTGCCCATACAAATTAGATCGTTGAGCGAAAAAACAAATTATGTGTATCAGATCGCCTCACTGCACCTTTACCACCGTTTTTATTGAACTAAATTAAGGTTTAGACACCGGCATCCTTAGGTTCCCATAAGAATGGGTTACTTAAGGATGAGCGAGTAATCCTCCAGTGTTACCTCAAAATGCCCGAATTGGGCGGATCAGGAGTGCGATGAAGGTCAATAAAAGTGTATTTTATTTTCAAATTCAAGTTTAGTGTGCTTTTTTTTGAAGATCTTAATTCAAAATCCTCAATCTCAGTTTTATTTAACTTTCTAAGTTGATGGGTAGCTTGGTACCATTTGGTGTTGAACAGAGTTCCTCGAATAATCTACCGCTTCTAAGAGTCAAGAGCGAAACCAATGCGTATATCTACTACTTATCGCCGACTGTCGCTCCCTTCGTTCTTCGGTTATCAGGCTTCTCCCAACGTCGCGACTTCGATCATCCCTTCTTCTCAGACTGATTGGGAACGCAAAGGCACCTGTTTCGCGTAGCGGTACTTCTAACCTATATAACTCTTCCGGCTTTTGCTTCTGCATATACTATTTTATGCCAAAAGTTTTCAAAATTCGATGTGTTAATTTTGAAAATGATTATGTATCAGTGGGATTGTAACAAATTACAAGCTACTGTTACTCCTCTGGGCTTTATATCCCCCCTAAATTTATGCAACGAATAAGAAGAATGTCGGCGTCAAAATCTTTTCTTTTTTAAATAACGGGTTAACTGCCCCCCCCCCCCCAACGAATGGCTACAAAATGAAATTCTTAAAGGCATTAGTTTATCTTTAATGGAAAATTGTGTTGCGGCTACAAAAAAAAAACATTTCGTTTAGGGAACATTTTTTAACATATATTTTTAATTGACTCAATTTGTTACAACAAAATTTGTTGTTGATAATATGTAAAAATAGTTTGTGTTTTCATATTCATCTACGTTATATTTATTATTTATTTCTTAGAAAAAGATAAAAGGGTAGAATTCCTTCTCAATGTATTCTCCTCATAGTAATTCCACGTTGTTGTCTTCTATTTTTTCCCATCTTTCTTGCTTACCCTGTTTGGCCCTGTGGAATCGTCTTCGTCGATTAGCCGCTTTGAGCTTGTCGCTCATCTTCTTGAAGTAACCTCGCACTTTTTGGAGTATTTGTTTAGATCGATTTTCTCGTCGTGCCTCGGTGCCTTCCTTAGGTTTTACCAATTGCCCCCTTCCCAAATTACTTTTTGTTATTTGCGGTCTATTTGCTAATTGTTTTTTTGGAATGTAAATCTGGCCTGGGTTCTTTCCCTGGCCGTATTTGTTCGTTTGGACCATTTTATTACTCCTTTTAGTGGAAGGTTTCCGAACATTTGTGCGGTAATGTGTAGACGTTATGCCTATGCTCGGATTTTTTTATTTAATATCCAGGCACGCGAGATTTGCTCCCTATATTCGTTCAAACGTCTGTGTTTCTACGTGTCTCATTTCTTTTTTGTTCGGGGGTTCCATTTTACTCAAAGTTTCTTTATTCTAGAATTTAAAAAAACAATGATTCACGCTGCTTTTTGTATTGAGAAATTTATGTTCTTTGTTCTCTGTAATGTATTTTGTTTTATTTATTTAAAGCTTATTTGGCTATTCTTATTAAATTTGATTTTGTTTGAGTTAAGAATTTGTTAATGCTTATCAATGATTTCCTTTTTTACTATGAAGTAAATATTTTAAATTGGGGCTACCCTACCTATAGAAATCTCAGAGTATATGCTAAAAATTCTCAAGGCTCTGAGAAGCTCTGAGAAATTCTCCGCAGGCACTCAGGTAGATATATTTAAAGGTCCAGGTAAATCGTTTAAATGTTTTTAAGGCTTTATCATGTCCTTTTCGAAATTGAAATAAAAAGACGATCATAAATAACAAGCAGAGAGGCTGAAATTGAATTAACCCGGTAATAAGTGGAGAATAGATAAAAATTAATATTTTCAGATTTCAACGTAAAAGTGAAGATTATTCTATTATTTTAAATGTGCGATTTTCCATCTGTCTCAAATGCCATCATAAGAATAAGATACCGCCGAAACTTATTCACTTCAATTTCCATAGCGACCGTCACGCGGTTTTCTATTCTTCCACAAAGAACGTGTTTTCAATATATTTAATTCCTTCTAATTGTACCGGTAACACACCTCACAGAGATATTTTTTATTCCTCAGAAGTGGTAATATTTTGATTTGATTCAATTCCTTCTAATTAGTTCACAAATTATGTGTAATAAGTTGTTTTAATTCCTTCATGCGAAATATAAGTTCTGAAATTTTAATTCTAACCAATTCAAATCTGCCTCTCTAGAGTTGAAATTATTTAAATTCACAAATTTGAAGAGATTTCTTTGGTGCATTTTTTAAGACGTTTAAATAAATTATTACTAATTCGATTGAGAGGAATAGGATTTGCACTTTTTCCGTTGAATACAAATTCTTAATTTTTCTAAATTCAACGCTTATTACCGGGAAGAATTCAATCATAAAAAACAAGCAGAGCCCAGACAACAATTCATGCGTGCATGACATGAATCGCAAAATTCACCATGTTCGCCCACATTTTGTGATTGTAACTGAAGTACGTGCACAAGGTGTGGCACAATGCTAGCATGTTGACAATTACCCTGTGACGAAATTTTGCGGGGCGCACATGCGAGCAAAATGAGTACCCAGTGGGGGCACACAATGTTTAATTTATAAGTTAACAAAATTTATTATTTAATGCTTATAAACGCTATAAATTGCCTTTTCAATAAGGCTGCCGTCCTGTAGGTGTAGCGCAACAGAATCACAAAGCAGAATATCATAGATGTGAAAGAGATAGACAATCTATATTTTTTACATTCCTGAGAGTGAAAGAGATAAATAGATCTGCCCATCTCTTTCACTCTCGCTTTACACCGCCATTATCTCCGCACATGGTACTGTGCGGAACTAGCCGGCTAGCCCAGTGAATGACTTTTGCAACATTGCAACGCGTCAGTGTGTGCCTCCGGTTCTAGTTTTGTGAGAATCACGAAGCACTACAAGGAGACCGCACGCTATGTATTTCGACTGGCGCCAGTTCGCGATCACCTGTCCTCAGAATTTTATGCCTTCCCAGATTAGAGCTTCCCTTCAGTGAAAATATAAAACTGGACTTTGTCGTCTGCTATTGAGTATCGAGTGTGTTTATAGGTTAAGTTAGGTTATGTCTAGTGTCAGTTGGTGTCGCGAACGCAGTAATAATGCTTGTATAATGTATACAATTATATGAATAATACCATTAAACGAAGAGGAGGAATATAAAAACAATAGAATGCAAGTACAGATATTGAGGATTTTGCGTCTAATACCAATCTCTTTCTTTGCCCTAATACCCGAATCACAGCCCTTGCAAAAACAACGCGACATTGTTGTATCACTTATTATATAGGTTTTTAGCACTGACACTTTGCACAACAATTTTTTTCTACTAAACACAAACAGTTTTGTAATTGCACAACGGCATTAATAGGCTACATTTATACTGGTTCAAAGTTTACATCACATGTTCTCATAGTTCCTAATGTTTCCGCACGTAGCGCTATCATATGGGAAGAAATGAAAATTTGAGGACAGTCGATCGCGATTGTGGGCTTTTTCCCATCATCTCCGCTATAGGCGTGCTATTTTGTTAATAAATTCTGATACATTTATTTAATTCAACCTTTTTATTTACATCCTCTAATATAAATAAATAATTTTAGGATAGTCAATTCACGCGCACCGAGTATTTTCTTCATTCACGCACGAGCGTGCCTCGCATTGCGTGCGTTGCATATGCGCCTCCATGGATAGCACACCTGAGTGCTGATCGGAACGCACGTCGGGCCGATTAATCCGCAAACACGCCTGCACAGTGCGCGCATCCTGCGCACCAATTGTTATCTGGGTCTCCCTAGGGTTTTCCTTATTTTCTGCATCTAGGGGAAAACTGAGACGCATAAGACTAATTCTGAGACCAGATTTGGATTCAGCAGCTCAAAATTTATAAGGATATCCTAGTCACTTGTCTCGTGCAGACACATTTTTCGTATGGCCTGTGTGACCAGAAATCCCAAGAATTTTCCCTGCTTTTGCATCTAGGGGAAAACCGAGAAGTGTAGGAGAAATTCTGATTCCAGATTTTGATTCAACGGCTCAAAATTCATAAGGGTAGCATAGTCACTTGTCTCGTGCAGACAAATTTTTTGTATGGCCTGTGTGACGAAAAAATCCCTAGGAATTTCCCACTTTTTTCGTCTAGGGGAAAACTGAGACGTATAGGACAAATTCTGAGGCCATATTCGGATTCAGCAGTTCAACATCCATAAGGGTAGACTAGTCACTTGTCTCGTGCAGACAACATGTATAATGTTAATGCAAAAATACAATTGTTCAAACTGTATTGTTATTAATTAACCACTGCCGTAAATGGTTCCCATAGTGATTTTAGTGCAAAGTTCAAAAAATAATTTCAAAACAGATATTATTTATTGATTTTTTAAAAAAAATTTGCAAACATATTGTTAAAAAATAATTTTTTTAAATGAAGAACTCAGTCACTGCTTCAATATAACAATGAGTTGCCATGGTGTAACTTTCCTCACAAAGTTTGATGACAACTCTTTTAGAAAATGTTGCCGAATGTTGGCTTTCCGTCGTCACAAAAACCACGTGCATGGACAAGTAGAATTGTATTGTGAGAATCTAAATGAAATCGGAAAATTCAATTAGCTTTAATAAAGATGTCATGAAGATTCCAAATGAACGTTTCTTATTGCATAAATGTCCAACCGAATCGTCATCAAACTCTGTGACCCCATCATCCCCTTTTTCGCACAAAAAACACTTCTTCATTGCAGGGATTACTTGCAATAAATTATACTGACGCAATTTCCGCGAAAATGTCCATCCGAATCTAGCCTAGAACGAACGTATCGTCGTCTTGCTGCGCCGCGCGACTTTTTTTAAAGCGAGCAACAACTCGTTTGCACCATCGGAGCCGTTGCAACCACGTTGCAAAATCATTCACATTTTACGCTCTTAATTTCTATACAAAATTCGCTCATTAACTCGATAGTTGCGGAAAGTTCATAGGTAAGTCACCGCTTTGACCTGGCAACTGATATTCAGCAACGGGTTACACTATGACAACCCATTGCTATTTTGAAGCAAAGACCGAGTTCTTCATAATTAAACAAAAATTATTCTTTATTGTTTGAAAATTCAAAAAAAGGCCATAAATAATTGCTGGTTTTGCATTGTTCTTTTAACTCTGCACTAAAATCACTATCGCAACCGTTCACAGCAGTGGCCAATTAATAACAATACAATTTGAGAAATTGAATTTTTGCAATAACATTATAGATTTCGAATTTTGCAGCGGGATCTCGGACTATAACAATGTTTCAATTTTAGGCATGCGCCGATTCTTTAAACTTTTTATTTTGTTCTACAATTAAATATTAATATTTATTACTTAATGAAAATTAGTAATTATTAATCATTTAATTAACTATAAATAGTTCCTAATATAGAATATATTAAATTTAAAGATCATGCTCTAATTATTATTATAAATACACCTTATCTTTAAAAACATAATAATAAATTAAAATAATTAGGTATAATTTATCATGTCATTTGAAGCTGTAATGGAAAATTAAAAAATGGATGCATTTTACAACTTAATAGTCAAACTATTTTATTAAAAATGAATTACTTTGCTGCAAACTTAATTTTCAATTTGAAAATTTGATTTTCGGTTGAAAACATATCTTTTCAAATATTTCTTCTTCTTTCTTCTTATTCTTCTAGGCAATTGGGTAATAATTAATATATTCTGTTGAATTCTCAACAGACAAATTCCCTACCAAATATACTGATGCATTTTCAACTATTCTTCGGGATATTCCACAATGCTAGCTAGTCAGGGAAAAAACATAAAGTAAAATCCTGCACAACTTATTCTAATTTTAATATTTTTATTGCAAGTTACATATCCTTGGAATTGCAAAAAAATATAGATTCCGAATATAATATTTTTAATTTGCTGATTTTAAAACTATAACAGTTTTATGTTTGGTATTTTTTGCCTCATTGGGACAAAGTCCCCCCCCCGCTGGAAATCACCCCCGGGACTAAGGTGTGAGATTAAGAATTACCCTACATAAACAAAATGCAATTTCCAAAAATAGATCTTTTGTGATAATATCTCTTGATTTTCTCGCCCTTTTGAATTACTAAGTGAGTTAAATCAAATAAAGGCATCCTAATTATGAGAAATACTAAAGGTACTTGTACCAAAAAACAGATGTTGGAAAAAAATAGTTTTTCTATTATTTTAAGAATCAAAACAGTATTATTAAGAAAGGAATTTGCAATATTTATTTTAAAAGTGATTTTGCAGTTCAATTTTTTATTACTATGGTTTCTTACAAATTTTTGGAAAATAGCTGAATTTGAGAAATTAATACCTTATTTTATTCGGGGAAGACTTAAAGATTGTTCACTTTTTAAAAATTGGATATAATGAAGCTGGAGGGCATGTTTTCCTACAAAAAATAAGCTGTTATTTATCGAAATTCAACCAATTAGTAGTTTTTATTTGTAAGGGGTCATATACACACTATGCTACCAAAATTGACATATTTTTACAACCCCCACCCCCACCCTTCAGTAAGCTACTTTTAATTTTTTCCATAATAGTAAAATCAATTCCTGAGAATCATAAACAATATAATTGTTTAAAAAATTACTATAACACCTTGAGATATTTCCGCGATGAGTCCAAGAGTATCTGTACTTCATAGCTATAGGACTTTTAATTTTAGTTATGGCTGTGCCTAGTCATCACGAAAAAATGGGGGAGTTGGAACAGAGTATGGACTAATCGTCCCGAGGTTTGGGACGACTGGCCAAATTTATGAAGAATATTTCATTACTCATATCGAATTTCAGAACGACGAGACACTTTGTATTAATTTTTAGACATCTATTTAACAATTACGGCAAACAATTGAAAGATACTGACGGAAATTCAATGTACCCAAAAGTATTATAAATGAAATAGTATATTGAGCAACAAGTGTGGCAATTGCCAAACCATACGAGGTGTGTTCAAAAAGTAAGGTGACTTTTCAATTTTCGCGGGCTACAAACATTCAAGTTTTAAATTTTTTGTTTTGTTGTGCTGGTACACTCGTCACGATCATATGTTCACAGTTTTGAGTATATAGCTCGTGTTGTTTTTCTGGAGAAGGCGTAAAAGGTTAGAAGGGTTTGGTATGCTCGGCGATTTTCTTCTTTCGAAAAAAATGGAGCAAAGAGTTTGCATTAAATTTTGTGTGAAAAATAGAATCCAGTGCTCTAAAACTCTTGAAATGTTGACAGTTGCATACGGTGAGTCAACTCTGAGTAAGAAATATGTGTATAAGTGGTAAAAGCTGTTCCAAGAAGGCCGAGAGGATGTAGAAGACGAACTTCGCCCTGGACGTCCCAGCACGTCCACAACAAATGAAAACGTTCAAGCAGTGGAAGAAATGGTGTTGATTAAATCGCCGAATTACCATCAAAGAAGTTTCTGAAGATGTTGGCATATCGGTTGGCTCATGCCATGCTATCTTTTCGGACGTATTGGGCATGAGACGTGTGTCAGCGAAATTTGTTCCAAAACTGCTTAATTTTGAAAGGGCTTGTGAAGGATTTTCTGACCAAAAACAGCACCACAGTCATGCCGCAGCTGAAAGAACTCAAGGCTATACCACAAAATGATTATCAGAAGTGGTTCGAAGTTTGGAAAAAGCGTTGGCACAAGTTTATTATATCTGAGGGGGATTACTTTGAAGGGGACAACATAAATATTGAGGAATAAATGAATATTTTCTGAGAAAACCATAAAGTCACCTTATTTTGTGAACACACCTCGTACTGTTTTATTTTATGAGTGCGTACGAGGGGCGGCGAGTTCCAAGGGGCGCATCCTCTGACGGGTGTTTGGGGACAGAGCTCCCCGCTAAGGTAACAGGCCAACTCTAAAGAGAACAAATATATGGATATTATCGAAATAAACTAAACAGATAACGAATTGCTATTTTTCGTTTTTTATTACTGAAGTTTGCGTTGCAACGTAAGTGATGCTACTAAGCAGTGCACGGCAAGTTTGGGCGCGCTGTAGTGGCAGTACTTGACAAGTTTCAATGGTACGGTTAGGTCGTAACTCGCAAAAGTATAAGTGCTCTAGGGTTTGTCATACCAGGCTTGGAAACTCTAGGGTCTGTAAAGTACTTTCGTACACGCTCACCTGTATTCAGTCATTTTCGTCCCGCTTCGCAGGCTACGAAAGCCGCCATTTTCGATGTTCGTATTGTGAAAAAGTTAGTTGGAAAAGGCGGTGGGGTCTTGAATTTATATTTTCATGATCCACGTTAAAAGGCAAGAAATTTTGATTACTGACGTGCGGTAATAGAAACCATGGGTAAAATGGCACTTATCAAACACTAAACAAGCATGAAATAAGCCACTTTAGACGCACATCTACAAAAAAAAATCAAATTAAATCACATGAAATTGAAAAAAACAGACTTTTCGAAAGAAAAGAAAAAACCGCCAAAGATATTGATAAGACGAATTCGTTGTCTGGAAATCTCTGTCCACCGAGCCATTTTTTCAAGTTTGGAAATAAGGAAAAGTCACTGGGGGCTAAATCTGGTGAATACGGTGGGTGTTTGACTAATTCGAATTTTAGTTCTTCAATTTTAGCCATTGAAACGAAGCATGTGTAAACTCAGGCGTTGTCGTGATGAAAGAGAATTTTTTTTCTCGCCAAATGTGGTCGTTTTTTTTTTAATTTCTTCTTTCAGCTGCTCTAATAATGATGCATAAT
>NC_046658.1:26126439-26127635 GCF_010883055.1 Belonocnema kinseyi
GTGCAGCATAGACCGGACGAAGACTCTGAAAATATAAATAGCTTCAAGGAGTTATGTGTTGCCCTCATAACACCTGATAAAGAATGGCCACCCATCACTACCAAGCAGGTGAGAAAAGTATTAAGAGGGATGAAGAACTATTCCGCACCAGGACCAGATTGTATCAAAACCTTCTGGTGGAAGAAGTTTTCTTCAACCCATCAGCATTTGGCCCGTATTTTCACCTCATATTTGAAGTCGGAAGAGCCGATTCCGGAGTGGTTGGTGGAAGGGTGCACAATACTCCTGCCGAAAATAGGTAACTTCGCTGACCCGAAGAATTACAGGCCAATAACTTGTCTGAACACACTTTATAAGATATTCACAGCTATCCTAAATGATAGGATTGTTCTAGCGATTGAACCTGTGTGGCAAGAAATGTATTAACAACGAGGCTCAAAGAAAGGCGTAGCCGGATGTCGGGAGAACCTGCTCATCGATAGATGTGTCTGCAAAGATGCAAAATTCTATCAGCGTGACCTTTCGATGGCCTGGATTGATTATCGGAAAGCTTTCGATTCGACCTCCCATAGACTTATCATCTGTCTTTTGGAAATCTTAAAGGTTCATCCGAAAATAGTTAGGTGCATAGAGAGATTGATGCCGCTTTGGAAAAGCAGATTTACTATCTCATTTGGAAAAAGTCGTGTGACAAATAACAAGGTCACCTTTCAGAGAGGTGTCTTTCAGGGCGACACCATGAGCCCACTCCGCTTTTGCCTTATATTATTGCCACTATCTCCAACACTTCGCCATTCCGACGGGTACTTGTGCGGCAAACCTGCAGATCGAAAGTATAAAGTCACTCATGTATGTTACATGGATATAGTTCATCATATAGTTACATGGATAGTTCGTTGATAGAAGCGCTATACGACACCTTTGCGCTGGAGAGACTTATACATACCTGGGCGTGCCACAGAGCCGCATTCAGGATGTGACATCTATAAAGGAGACTCTCCGAAGTAGATACAAACGTCTCATCCGGCAGATTTGGTCTTCCGAACTGTCGGCGAGGAACAAAGCATCTGCAACGAACATGCTTACCGTCCCGCTAGTACTCTATTCATTTAGAGTAGTTCCATGGACGAAGAACGAGCTTAGATCCCTTGATATCGGGACAAGAAAGGTTATGCACATGAACAAAAGCATGCATC
>NC_046658.1:26127735-26136221 GCF_010883055.1 Belonocnema kinseyi
TTACTTCTGGGTCGTGTAAATTTTCCATTATTTTGGTAGATTTGAACAAATTTGTGTACATTATAATAAATGAGACACTGAAACATAAAAACCATCAAATAAACAAGGCATTATAAACGTTGTTAAATTTCTTTGTGAAAAAATTGGAAAAATTACCTCTATTTTAATTCCAGTAAGTATATGAAGTTTTCTATAAAACTTTATTTTTCGAAGTTTTTTGTTGTGATTTTCGCAAAAACCGTTGGAGCCAGGGCAAAGGTAAAGAATTACTTAGACCACGATTTATAATCTTTCTATAAGAACATTGTTCTAACCAATCTGGAAAAGCCGAGGAAGAATCTGCCATGTGGGAAAAAACCGGAAACTCATTCGTATTCATTGTCCGAGATGCTGCTACAAAATTCGACATGTATAATGTTAATGTAAAAACGATTTTTTGTAAACTGTATTGTCATAAACTGATCACTACCAGACGGTGGTCATTCACATTGGCGAGAGTGTCTGAAAATACATTGATCCCGTTAGGAGTGTACGCCAGATGGTGCAGCAATTGCGCTCCCCGCACCTCGCTCCGCTAGTCTGAGTTCAAAATGTCCAAAATGGCCAACCGTGACCACGGTAACTGTTCATTGTTGTTGTTTTCACCGGCAACATACTTCGAAAAATAATTTCACAATCTTCTTTCTTCATAATAACACATTTTTATATAGAAAACAGTGTAAAAGCAACTAGAAATGCATAAATAATTAGTCTGATCATTATGTATTTCTACTTGCTTTTATATTTTTTTCTGCAACTCATTTAGTTTTTTGAGTTCATGACCTGAAAAGTATCTGGGTATTATCGGCATTATCTGATCGGTCATCTATTATGTTAGGGATATGAATATAAGCTAGATGGCTTCAACGTCGACTTTGTTGCGACACATCTAAAGCATTGAGTGACCACCGCCTGGCACTACTGTCAGTGGTGGCCAGTCATTTTATTGCAAAGTTCGAAAAAAAATGTCAAAACAGCAATTGTTTATGGCATTTTTTTTACTTGCAAACATACGAGGTGTGTTCAAAAAATAAGTTGACTTTATGGTTTTCTTAAAAAATATTCATTTATTCCTCAATATTTATATTGTGCCCTTCAAAGTATTCCCCCTCAGATATAATAAACTTGTGCCAACGCTTTTTCCAATCATCGAAGCACTTCTGATAATCATTTTGTGGTATAGCCATGAGTTCTTTCAGCGATGCAGTTTTTATCTCCTCAATCGTTGAAAATCGATGTCCTTTCATGGGTCTCTGCAGTTTTGGGAAAAGAAAAAAGTCACTAGGGGCCAAATCCGGTGAGTATGGAGGCTGAGGCATGACTGTGGTGCTGTTTTTGGTCAGAAAATCTTTCACAAGCACTTCCAAAATTAAGCAGTTTTGGAACAAATTTCGCTGACACACGTCTCATGCCCAATACGTCCGAAAAGATAGCATGGCATGAGCCAACCGATATGCCAACATCTTCAGCAACTTCTCTGATGGTAATTCGGCGATTTTTCAACACCATTTCTTGCACTGCTTGAACGTTTTCATCTGTTGTTGACGTGCTGGGACGTCCATGGCGAGGTTCGTCTTCGACATCCTCTCGGCCTTCTTGGAACAGCTTGTACCACTTATACACATTTTTCTTACTCAGAGTAGACTCACCGTATGCAACTGTCCACATTTCAAGAGTTTTAGAGCACTGGATTCCATTTTTCACACAAAATTTATTCCAAAATTTTTGCTCCATTTTTTTTGAAAGAAGAAAATCGTCCAGCACACCAAACCCTTCTAACCTTTTACGCCTCTGTCAGAAAAACAACACGAGCTATATAGTCAAAACTGTGAACATATGATCGTGACGAATGTACCAACACAAGAAAATAAAAAATTTTAAACTTGAATGTACGTAGGCACGCGAAAATTGAAAAGTCACCTTACTTTTTGAACACACCTCGTATTGCTAAAAAATTATTTTTTGTTTTTGATGAAGAATTCTGTCACTGGTTTAATATAATAATGGGTTGCCATAGTGTAACCCGTGCTGAATCTCAGTTGCCAGATCAAAGTAGTGACTGCCATTTGAACTTTTCGCAACTATCGAGTTAATGGACGAATTTTGCATAAAAATCAGGAGCGTAAAATTTCAATAATTATGCAACGCAGTTGCTAAGGATCTGATTGTGCAAACAAGTTGTTGCTCGCATTCAAAAATGTCGCGCGGCGCAGCAAGACGACGACACGGATCGACGCCACGAGCCATTGAAAAGAGAAGGACGGAACGAAAACCGATTTTTTCTTGCTCGTCCTAAACTATGCATGTCGCATTAGAGTTTCCTTTTTGACAGGATTCGCTAGAACACTTATGCAAAAATACAAACGTTCATTTGGAATCTTAATGACATCCTTATTACACCTGATGGAATTTTGAAACCTTCATTAAGAAAAAACCGGTAGTCATGGTAGCTTAACGTTAATCTGACAGAACCACACATAGAAAAAAAATAAAATTCTGAAAATTTTTTTGCTCTATAATTTGGAGCTCATTTAGGGCTCACTTAATGCCCTGTTGCAAAATGTAATACTCCGCAATTTTTAGAAAAACCTGTGGTCATGCTGGGTTAACGTTAAGCTAGCAGGACCACACAGAAAAATAATGACTTAGGCAATATTCTTTGTAAAATAATTTAGGGCTCATTTTGGGCTCTCAAAATAGGCATAACATTTTTTTTATCTTTGCTAAAAAAATTTAGTTTACACAGTTAGTAAAAAAAAAAAAAGACTTACGTTGCCCAATATAATTTCAAGCTCATGTCAGCCTCTCAAAATATTTAGTAGAAATTTGTGTTTACTTTTTTTAAGCAAGCTTTTTTTAAACGATTGATAAAAAAGTGAGAATCACACCTGAGGTGCCATTCGTTTGAAATAATTGAAATAATTAGTGGTTAGGACAACTGATGTGTGGCAAAAAAATGCACGTGTATGAAAGTATATAATTTTGTTTTAAAAAACCCAAATTTATCAGATTTTGTAAAAAAAATGATACATTATTGGGTTCCGTAATGCAATGCATTCCCTTTTTAATAATAAAAATAAAAGAATGAAAAGAAAAACCTGCACCATATTTCCCTGCACTATAATTTATTTGGGGTTCATTGAGTGTCCTATTGCGAAATTTAATGTTCTCTATTTCAACAAAAAAACCGGAGGTCCTGCTAACTTAGCGTTAAGCTAGCAGAACCACACATAGAAAAAATGACTTGTGCAATATTTTCTTGCACAATATTTTAGGGCTCATTGAGAGCTCAGTTAATCCCCTACTGCCAAATTGAATGTTCAACATTTAACAAAAACCTGTGGTCCTGCTAGCTTAATTTTAGGCTAGCAAGGCCACACATAGAAAAAATTGGCTTTAACAATATTTCTCTACACTATAATTTAGGACTCATTTAGGACTCATGTAATGCCCTATTGACAAATTCGAAGATCTGCATTTTTTTAAAACTTGTGATCCTTCTAGCTTAACGTTAAGCTAGCAGGACCACACATAGAAAAAAATTACTTGGAATTTCTTTTTAGTATAATTTAGGGCTCATTTGTGGCTCACTTAATGTCCTATTGCTAAATTTGATGCTCCGACTTCTTTTTAAACTGTGGTTCTGCTAGCTTAACGTTAAACTAGCATGGCCACACATATGGAAAAATGACTTAGGGAATATTTCTTTGCACTATAATTTAGGGCTCATTTAATGCCCTATTGCCAAATTTGATGCTTCGCATTTTTCAACCTGTAGTTATGCTAGCTATACGTTAAACTAGCAGGACAAGAGCGTTTTTTAATGCGGAGCATCAAATTTGGCAAGAATAATAACATTGATTTCGATATGGTTCAAGTGAAAAAATAATATTTAGAAAAGGCACTTAATGGTTTAATTATTTATGCTTTTCTTTTTTTTTTAAATAATCATGTAAAGAACGAATATTAAATAATAAGAAATATAAAGAAATAATTAGTTTCTGCGAACAATTGTTCCGATATGTCAGTAGTCCACATATGCATTAGAGAGTTTTTCTGATATAAGCCTAGTATTTCACGGGTCTGAAAGGTGTCTAGCTTCCTGGAAATCCTTAAAAACATAAAAAAGTTCTTGAATTTTTTAGCTGGGAAATCCTGGAAAATTCTTTAAAGTTTGCAAACACATATTTTTAGCACTAGACTGTTCATTTCATCACGGTGAATATATAACGAAGCTACTATCGAAAATATTTCAAAGTTTATTATTTATTACTAATTTTTTCTACTTTAACGACCATTTCGTGAAAAAAATGTTATCTAAACCCTATTAAAACCCGGAAATAAGGGGAAATTCAGGGGATTTGATTGGCCGGGGAAATTCAGTGGCTTTGATAAAAATCTTGCAACAGTCAGGCTTTTTTTATAAGAGACAATTTAAATAACTGTCTAGGATAGTAAATTAGGAATTTTTATATTTCAAATTCAATTGTTTTATTAATTTCTAATTTCAATTATTTTACAACGCAAATTTAACTACTTGGATAAAAGTTAATCCACTCAGTTAAAAATTAATTTTTTTTCAAGTTTCAAATCTTCTGTTGCAAATTTAACTATTTTGTTTAAAATACTTTTTTTTAATTTTTAAATTTCAATAATTTTTTACCTGAAAAATGTCAGTTAATTTTTTTTTAATTTGGTCTGTTTTAGTTCGAACTTCATTTTTATTGGTAGAAAACTAATTTCTTTTGTCCAAATTTCTTCTTTTATTGGTTAAATTGGTTTTATTGGTTTATTGGTTATTGGTTTTGTTAAACATGAACTCTTTTGGTGGTAAATTAATATTTTTGGGTTGAAAATGCAACTGTTTTACTATAAATTCGTCTTTGCGCTTGAAGTTTCAATTTAATTTTTCTCTTCACTGAAAAATCTTTATATGTTGAAAACTTGTCTTTTTGGTTATAAAATCTAATTTTTGGGTTGAACTACTTTGTAAATTTGTTATTGTTAAAGATTCATTATTTGTATTAAAAATTCTTCTCTTTGGTTGGAAATTAAATGATTTTCTTGAAAGTTTGTCTTTTTGGTAGAAAATTAATATTTCAGGGTTGAAAATTCAACTGCTTTGTAGAAAATTCGTCTTCCGGATTGAAAATTTGTGCCGTGATTGAAAGTTGACCTACTTTGTTAATAATTTATTTTCTTGTTTGTCGATGCATCATTTTAGTTTAAAATTCATTTTTCGTTGAATATTCAACTATTTGGTTATAATAATCATGTACTAAAAATTATCCTTAGTAATTGAAAATACAAATAACTATTTATTAAAAATTGTCTAAGAACTAAACTGATCAATTATTTCGTTTATTGAAGTATACCCTTTTTTAAAATAAAATTCAATCATATGGTTGAAAATCTATTAATTAGGTTCAAAATTGGACTATTTTGTTAAAAATTAAATTACGTTATTGAAAATTAAATTTAAATCAGCTGAAAATGCGATAAATCAGTCAAATTTCAACTAATTCTAATCAAAAAGAGACTATTACATACGAAAATGCACTCACTGTGATTATATCAAGAGCAGCACATTTTTGGTTTAAAAAAATTAATTAAATTGTCGAGTTGAAAGAATATGAATTTTAAAAATACTTTCGATTTGAGCTTTGTGATTTATCATCGTGATAAATTGAACAATTACCAAAAAAACGTGTATTGTCTATAAAATCAGATTTTTGGCCGCATGGAAAATTTCTCATATGACCCTGGTTATGTTTTAAAGTATTTTTCTTACATTCAGAAAGTTACCTATTTTAAAGGTCATAAAAGTAGCTTTTATAAATAAGACAATTATTTCATAATTATTCATGTGTACTATAATTTCCAAGCGGTACTAGACTATATTTCCGATTTTCTAAGAGATGTGACTTAGAGAATGCCTTAAGGAAAGGCGTAGCAGGATGTCAGGAGAACCTGCTCATCAATAGATCAATCTGCAAAGATGCAGCAGCCTACCGACGCTACCTATTGATGGCCTCGATTAACTAACGGAAAATTTTTGATTCAATCTCCTATAAACTTATGATCTGGCTGTTGGAAAGCTTAAAGGTTCATCCACATATCGTGAGGTGCATAAAGAGATTGATGCCGCTTCGGAAAACCAGATTTACTACCACTTCTGGAAAACATTTTGTGACAAGGAACGGCATCACCTATCATACAGGTGTCTTATAGGGCAATACCGTGCGTTCTCACGGAGCTCGTCGACTGAAGGACAATAAGACACCTTAGCACTGGAGAGACCTATGCATGCCTGGGCCTACCACGGAGCCTCTTCTCAACAAAAAGTACAGCAGAAAAACTTTCACAAACAGCTCTTCGACAAGAGGATGTTCTGCATCTTCCACATAAATGTTCAGGTAGAGTCGATGTCCTATAAGCTGACGATTGTTTTGTTCAAATAACCCGGATTGAAAGCGGGCAAGGATGGTTTCATTTTCACGTGTCAAGACGAAGTAATTTCCCATTTAGTATACCGTCGCCACATTTTGAGCCAAGACATTCCCGATGATAGCTGCTGAACGTTCAATTTACACAACGATCATCTAGGACATATACTATCTAGTGGTCCAATACGTGTAGGAACGATGTACCTCCAAAGGTGCAATGCGCCGCTAAGAGCCCTTCATTATCATCTATATCACTCTAATAGCATTCGTCCTAGAACCGCCCTAAATATAACCCAAAAATAAAAAAAACTTCATTTTTACGTATTATTGTTACTTTTTAGCAATTTCCGTCGTCTTTTTCATACAAATAACAAGTAATAGGCAATTTGAATATTTAACATAACCTTTTAAATTTAAAATTGTTTACATAAATTTAAAATATTTAAACAATTATTTGTTCCCCAAAAATGTAAAAAATAATCGTATAGTCTGATTGAAATGCATTACTTTGTCATTTTTCGGAGTAGTAAATTTTTCTAAAGACATTATGTAATTATTTAAAAAATTCATTATTGTTTATTTTCAAAATTTCTGAAAATTGAGCCAGAGATGTCCCCTTTTTTTAATTGGTATCCTATGCTACTTTTTGTTGAATAATTACATAATTTTGATACATTTCTTCTAATGTTTAACAAATTTATATTCGTTTAAACAATTTTTTATTTGCTCGAGCAATTATTTTTCGATAGCTAAAATAATGAAATAAAATAGAAGATATAGATATAATTTAAAGAAATTATTTTTGTTTAAACAATTTAAAAGTGGTAAATGTATTATTTATATACACTATACAGTCAGAAACATAATTTGATAAGTTTTATTTTATTTCATTTTTTAGCTATAAAAAAGACTGCTTGAGCAAATATGTATTGTTTAAACAAATGGAAATTTATTAAACATTAAAATACATGTATTAAAATTATGTAATTATTCAACAAAACGTAGCATATGATACTGATTTAAATAGAAAGTTGATATCTCCGGCTCAATTATTAGAAAGTTTGAAAATAGACAATAAATAATTTTTTAAATAATTACATAATGTTTTTAAAAAAATTTAGTACTCTAAACAATGACAAACAATTGCATTTCAATCAGAAAATACGATTCTTTTTTTACATTTGAAAAAATAATTTTTTTAAATAATTTTAATTTATTTAAACAATTGATAGTTCAGATGTGGAACTCTTGAGAAAAGTCTCAACGAAGCTCGTCGACCAGTTCAGCCAGATCTTTGGGCTTGCGAGAAACCTAGATG
Source organism: Belonocnema kinseyi (assembly GCF_010883055.1). Classification (NCBI taxonomy): domain Eukaryota; kingdom Metazoa; phylum Arthropoda; class Insecta; order Hymenoptera; family Cynipidae; genus Belonocnema; species Belonocnema kinseyi. The sequence goes on from NC_046658.1 coordinate 26,135,539, forward strand.
TTGATGTTTTTTCCGGGTCCTGAAGCTTCGCTCTTCGTCTATTGGATGCCTGCCCGCGGTTGATCTAAGTGGCGCCTCTCTTTGTCAGTTGCCGGCTTGTTCTGGCTGCGGCCAGGTAGGTTTACCGCTTACATAGCCCCTTATCCTGAGTTATCCGCCATAATTTCGCAGACGTTGTGCGAAAAGTGCGAGCGATCTGTATGATTCTCGCACCATAGAGTAGGCACTCGTGCAATCTAACCTTCTAATTCAGAGATCATGCTGGATTAGTAGCACTCCAACATGTCGTCAGTGAGTCGATCCGTCCACTCAAAAGTATTGAGATTTTGTCAAGAGCCCTGCGCGTTCGATTGTTTTTGAACCGCAGTTACTACAACTATGTTTGGTTTTATCAATCTTGTTCTGACGTGCAGCCAGGGAAAGGGGTTCATCCATCTTTGTATAACCACGCATGCAAGGATACGCTGCATAATCTTAGCGGTCGACCGGTATCCCAGAATCACCGTTCGAAGCACCTCACACAGGTATCTTTAAGCTTTAGGGATGGTCGTTACGCATCCGCTTGGAGTAATTCCTTCAGGGCCAGCACTGAAAAATTGTCTACAAAGGCTTATTAAGTATTGTAATCATATTCAGCAGTAACCCTTCGTAAAGGGACCGTCTATACACAAAGCGAACATGCG
>NC_046658.1:26136321-26212598 GCF_010883055.1 Belonocnema kinseyi
GGCTCTCGTCAATCCAGAAAAAAAGGTCGTATGTGGATTCAGCCAGCTAAGCCGAGATGTTCTCATCAGACCACAAACAAAAGTTCGTATGTGGATCCGGCCAGTTGAGGCGAAATGTTATTATTAGACCACAAACAAATGTTTGTATGTGGATCCTGCCAGCTAAGGCCGATCCACATACTAACTTTTGTTTGTGGTTTCATGAGACCATCTCGCGTTAGTTGATCAACTGGATAAGATAACTGGAACTGGAAAGCTGGATATAATCTTTACAAACATCCCATAACCCAGCAAACTTGTTTTCCTAAAAATTTGCAAGCGAGCCTAAAATCAGATAACTCCTTTACAAGCAAAAGTTACGTTTTTTCGGTTCCAAACAGAATTTCTATTACATAAATTGTAGCAAAAGTAGCAATAACCTGAACATTTGTTATTGAAATTTTAGTGACATCGTTTTAAGGAGGAAAGTGTTCTGCGTTTGGTATTAGAATTTCTGTTACATTTGTTAAAACTTAGATAACAGAAATTCTGAGAGAAACCGAAAAAAGTAAATTTTCTGTTGTTAAAGGTGTTATTTGATATGAGGCTTGTTTACACATTTTTAAGCAGGTGCTTGTAGGGTTTCACGAATCAACGTTAAAACACCTACAAGTGGTGCCTAAAACTTGCTTGGTCAGTTCAACAGCAGCGTCGTTACGATTTCCCCTAAAGAAAAAGATAATTATGAAAATCAGCAACAGACCTTCAAAAAAGAGTATTAGAATTATAATAATGGTCGTGAGACGTGGTTGTGGCTGAAATTTTACAGCGATTTCAGCCACAACCACGTATCACAAACGTGAAATAGGTGGTAACAGTCTATTACGGAATCAATACGACGATCCGGCAAAAGTTTCGTGAACCCTGAGAACAAGGAGCGATCCAAGGACCACCGCCTTCTGCATTTTTCCCGCAAGTGTTTTAGCATGTTGTTGACACGCAGGGATGCGTCTATGATGTTTTTGTCAGTTGGTGCCGAAAAATTCGATAACGAACATGGTTCGCTTCTCGAAGTCAAGAAGAACCATGTCTGGCCTCGATTGTGCAACAGTAACATTTGTCGAAAATACAAAGTTCCAGTATATGCGGCACTTCCCATTCCCACAATTGATTCGATTTCCCTAGAAGTATTTAGAGGATTGTGCATGTGTGCATTGTGCCTTTGGATGTAGGTCGTTCCCGCATGAGTTGGACAACTAGATAGTATGTGAGCTAAATGCTGGGAGTGAGCATGGCACGCACTGCAGCTGTCATTGGGAATGTCTTGGATCAAAATGTGGTGACTGTATGCTAAGGTGGAAATCACACCATCTTGGCATGTCAAAATGAAACCCTCCGTACCAGACTTCAATCCGGGCGATTTAAGGAAAGCAAACGTTAGCTCCTACTGAAAATTCCTATATAGGTTCCTCTATAGGAACCTACATCGGATCCTATATAGGATCCTACATAGGAACCTATGCGTTTTACCTATAGGTGCCACCTATAGGAAATGACATAGGATCCTATAAAGGATCCTATATAGGATCCTGTATATGTTTCTACATGGGAACATATCCTGATGTGCAGTACTATTTTATAGCACTTACGGCTGCGCCGAATATTTTTTGGTCCTCTAGGAGCACCTAGAGACATACGTACCATTAGGTACCATGAGTTATCATTAGTTAGGTACCATCAGTTAGGCACTATTAGGTACCTTATTAAGGAGTGTCTTATACAGGCACCTATATAGGATCCTATGTCCTTTCCTATAGGTGGCACCTATAGGTGAAACATATAGCATCCTATGTAGAATTCTATATAGCATCCTATGTAGAATTCTATATAGGATCCTATGTAGGTTTCTATATAGGATCCTATATAGGAACCTATATAGGAATTTTCAGTAGGGGCTTACACGACATTGACTGATCCTCCACATCTCTGTGGAAGATACTGTGCATCCTCTTATCTAGGAGCTGTTCACGAAAGTTTTTCTCTTGTGTTTTCTTAATCCGGGCTTTCAGGAGTGTGTACTCGAGATAGATAAGATTTGATGCATTTTACTCACCCCTAATACTGAAGTTATGTCCGAGTTTTTCAGCAGCCTCCTCCGCTGCTTTGTACGGAAACGCTCCTTTGCCCACTTCTTCGTGATTCCTGATCATTTTAAGAAGAGGGTCTCTTCCATTTGCGACTCTATGTGCTGTACCCAGAATAATCCTGTTGTGAAGACATTCAAGACTCAATATTCCGCGACCACCTTGACGGCGTGCGATGTACAGTCGCGGAACAGAAGACTTAAGACGCATGTTTTTGTTCATGTGCATAACCTTTCTTGTCCCGATATCAAGAGAGCTGAGCTCGTTCTTCGTCCATGGAACTACTTCAAATGAATAGAGTGCTACCGGGACGGCAAGCATGTTCGCAGCAGATACTTTGTTCCTCGCCGACAGTTCGGAAGACCAAATCTGCCGGATGAGACGTTTGTATCTGCTTCGGAGAGTATCCTTTACAGATGTACCATCCTGAATGCGATTCTGTGGCACGCCCAGGTATGTATATGTCTCTCCAGGGTAAAGGTGTCGTATAGCGCTTCTATCAACGAGCTGCCTTCTTCGTTGCCTCAAAAACAGCCTTCTCAATCCCGAGTAATGGATTCTACCAGTACAAATGAATAGCGTGTGGCCGCATAGGAGCCCGGGGAAATTTTCAGAGGTTGATGGATAAAGTCACTTGGGAGACGATCACGAAGCTTTACTTGTGGATGACTATAAAGTAAGTCCAATCTTGAACTACCCACGTCCTAAAACCCTTAAACAGGTGCACCGCTTTGTTGCTGCAACATCTTGGTACCAAAAATGTATCGAGGATTACGCAAATATCTGCGTACGGCTCACTCGTAATCACCTATATCAATTGTGTCCTTTCCTACGCGTTACTCGACAACGGAACATAAATGTTTGCCCCTCACATGGGCCATGAAGAAGTTCCGATAATACGTGGAGGGCTCGTTGTACCCTATAGCGGCCATGAAACCTATTCATGAAGAATAGTACGTCATACTTAGGAAGGCTATCATTATTACTCCACATAAATACCAAATAAATACTTAACTCGATGGTCTGATAAACGATCAATGTGAATGCTTCATGAAACCCATCAGATTAGACATTTCGGAGAACTCATGAGTCAAAGAATCGTTCAGGAACCCTAGACCGCCGCACAGTAGAGTATTTTGGATTTGTTCGTGCAAATAATTGACGACTCGTCAATTTCGAACCGAATTGAATTTTTTTTAAATACTCGTCAATAAATTTACTGTAGGAGAGATATTCCACATAACGGGTTGAGTCGTCAGTATGTCAAAAAAATGTCGGCAGACACAAAAATCATAAAATTCAGATTCCGCGAGTAATAAAACCATGGAAAAGAGTATAATGTCACTGATATAACAATTTCATATCGCATATCAGTTTCTTTAATTATTATTGTTATTAATTTTACTGATTAATCAGAGCAGATAGTCACACAGCCAAACATTTTCATCCAACGAGTCCGGAAACCTTACTTTAAAATAATACGTAGTACATTAATAAGAACATTTTGGTCAGTATTTAATTATTTAAATCATAATTTTATTAAAAGAAACATAAAAATTGTAAGAAAAAAAGATTTAAAATTCTATAAAATACTCTTTCGTTGATTTCTTCAGAATAAACGTTTCTCGGTTGAATAATCTGAAAATTAAAGTATTAACGTTATGAACGTTTAATAACTATTATTTAAAACTTTTATTGCAAAAATAGAATGTGAATAGAAAAATGTGCACTTGTAATGGTTGAAAACATAAATAACAATGTGCATGAAGCATTGTTTGTACGAATTACAAAATATTACTGACATCTGAATATCCTAAAAATCGGCCGACGACTGCCGACGTTGGTCTGCGTTTTTTTGACGTACTGACGATTCAAACCATAATAGTGCCGTATCTCTCCGACAGTAAATTTATTCACAAGTATTTAAAAAAAATTCAATTCGGTTGAAAATTGACGAGTCGTTGATTATTTGCACGAACAAATCCAAAATACCCTACTGTGCGCTGTGGCGACCGATGTGATGGTTTCGATGCCCAAGGTAAACGACGGTACGAATACTTGATACTATTTTAAGATCAATTTTTAAAACCCACTAAGTCGGCACCACTGAAGGCAGCAAACTTAAGTTTAAGGAAAGAGAGCCATGTTCGCGAAAGAACTTTCGAGTATAATGGAGGGGGAGGTCTAGTTGCCTGTCAAAGACCTGTGAGTCTAGAGAACTCGAACGTTAAGAATTTCACACATATGAGAGGTGATCACCAAAAATCAGCATCTGGCACTTGTGAACCAAGTCAAATACTACCATTTTTGTCGTAGAAACAAAGAGTTCAAGAAGGGGGACCTCATGAAGAGTGTGACTCACGTAAGTACACCGGATAATGTTGCGGAGAAACTCCCCCAAAATTCGCGGGTCCGTTCGTTGTGGTACATGTTACATCACCGAACGTATACAAACTCGCTTCACAATAGGGTTACCTAGTCGTTTGTTATTATGCGTCACACCTTCAGCGATATAGATGAGGACGAGCAGAGTGAATATCCGGATGACCCGAACGAGCATAATCGACAGGCTCAAGTCAACAAAGAACTCCTCGGGATCCACAATTCGGACTTGGAGAAAGAAACGGATATGGTTCAAGAGGTTAATATCGACAGGGGATACGGCGAAGGCCAGCTACACTTGGACTATAAGATGGACATTATACAGCATCATACGTCGCTAAGTTAAGGTTTGAATCCGGGAGCTCCTTGTGCGCCAAGTGTGTGCACGCAGCTATGTTACGCAAAATTAAAATGAGACAGTTTACGACATTGACTTGACTGTAATTACTCATTTATTTTTACGGAAAGTCCATTAACTAATCTAGCCGGTAGGAAGGTCAAATTCAAGGAAGAGTTGGTGAAGGAAGCGAAAGCTCCGGCCTTGAAACAATCAGTTGTCGGCAGGCTGATTAGGGCCGATTTGGCTGTGGTTAGGCCAATGCGTCTACGCTTTTCCGGCACTGAGGTGGCGACCATCTGCCACACCAAGAGTAACAAGCTCGATCGGTTTGAGCTTCAACCTACTCGATCAGCCAAGGGAGGAAATCAGCCCGATGGTTTTAGATGTGCAGACCAGGCAAACATTACCACCAATACGTGCCCGAGATGGGTTCACTGAGCCGTTGGCCTTTGCCGACAAAGAACCGGGGCCGGAAAGAGGCTGAAGGCGGATCCGCAGTACAGGACGGTTTGTCCCTCTAAGATGTGGGGCCAAACCAAAGCAAATCACCGAATCTGCGTAAATTTATGATGCTTCGTGATGCATTAACGTCGAATATAAATCTTAGATTAACGCCACTTCATTTTCACCAGTTAATTGCTAATTCTGTCGTAAGATTTTCCGTATGAATCAGTGACTTCGCGCCTCATCTATATTTTATTAAATAAATTTAGAATAATTCATCAAAATTGTAGGGACCTACATGTATCTTTTTCTTTTTCTCTATTCCACTTATAAGTTAATTACTTAAATGCAATTGATTAAAAGAATTTTTGTTTTTTAATGGCATTTGGCTGTGACTCGTACAAAATTCTTTTGTAGTGAAGAAACCCCTCACCAAATATTTTAGGGAAATTTCCAAAATTGCGTAGATATCGTACTTTAAATTTGTTATACGTTTTACTTTTATTTCTTAATCTTTTTTTCAAATCAATCGATATAACATTTTCGGCTTTAAAATTTGTTTAATTGAAATCTGTAATGTGTAAAATCTTGATTAATTATGATTTTTTCAGTGAAAGTTCTTCTGGGGCGTTAGTGAATTGTCGTCGGGAGGGGGGTGGATTGGAAAAAACGCAGTACCGCAAGACGATACGACCGCAAAAACAGACGAGTGCACGCAAGTCCGAGCAGCCTTCCTCTCTCTCTCTTCTACCAATCAACCCTTTCTTTTTAATTATGATAAAATATAATACATTATAATACAGTATAATACATTTCCATATATTATTATGCTATATAACAGTGCATCTTACAATATGATACAATGTTATACTGTAGGTGCCATAAAATATCATCGTGCATCGCGAAATATGATAGAATATCTTACTAAATAATACATTATTATAAAATCTGATACAATATGGAACATTATACTGCAGTATGATATAATACGATACAATATCATACAATGTGATACAATAGCATATAATATGATGGAATATGATACCAAATGATGAAATATCGCACAATATTGTACTTCATGATACAATATGATATAATTTTACCCTATGGTATATAATATGATGTAATATGATACACCATGGTGCAATACGATATAGTATGAAACAATATGATACTGCATCACACTATATGATACAGTGATACAGCATCATAAAATATGATGCAATACGTCATAATATGTTACAATCTGGCACAATATGATACAATATCTCATGATATGATACAATATCAATGTACAGAATTCCTGAAAATGAAAACAAGAATCCACCTACCAAACGACAACCACCATAAAATGCCCCTATTCTAATTTGGATAAAGACCAAAATTTACCCAAAAAGGGGGAAAATTCTTTTTTTTTTTTACAAAAGTAAAAAAGCGGAAATATATTTTCCCCCCCCAGAAAAGCATTTTTTTCTCTTCTTTTTGAGGAAAATTTTTGTCTTTTTCAAATTGCAATTGGAACATTTTATGGTGATTGTCAAATTTTGGCCCTTGCATGGTTAGTTTTATTTTAAGGAATTCTGCACGTTAACTTGATTATTTGACTTTAAATTTGATTTTAATCTCATCTAAATTTCTTAAACTTTGATTGAATTTCATACGATATGATAAAATATGATGCAGCATAATACAATATGATACAGCATAATACAATATGATGCGATACGACACAATACGAAACAATATCATAGACTATGATACCGTATAATACGATATACAGTACATAGTATCAAGTTACACCATGATACAGTGCGATGATGTACTATGATACCATATGCTACACTCTGATAAATTAGGATACGCTATGATACTCTATGATAAAATTTAACAGAGTATAATATAAATGTGAGGAATAAAGTATAATTTATATTATTTAACATTATTTTTTATGTTTTCTTTTATTCAGAACAAAAATACAGTTTAAAAATTTACACCTTTCTTATTAGGAAAGATATTATACATTAATGCTTGGACGTTAAACCTGGAATTTAAAGTAACCAAGTTTGTACTTAATGTTCTTAAAAATATTTGACAAGTTAACCATAATAATTGCTGTTCTACACACTTCAACTGTCACAAATTATGAATATTATTCAATATTTAAAAGCGTAATATCAATAAATAACTCGCTTTGACGGCCTTACTAAAAAATTTGTCAGATGCATGTTTTTGTTAAACCATGAGTGACCAAAACTGCACAGTTTAAGTGTATATTTGTGTTTATTTCTCTATAAGTGTATATTTGTTGTCAATGAACATAAAAATTATTTCGAATTACATAACTCATTCTTTCTTTTTCCTAGGCATATGTTAAAACTTTATCAATTTATATTTACGAAGAAGCCATTAAAGCCTTATTCAAGAAATGTAAAAAAACGTCTGGTGCCCGGATAACAATTTTTTTCATCTTATTTCTATTGTATGATTTGTCTTTATTGTTTGTCAAAGGTCCCAGAATTTTGGAAGTCTTCAGAAAATGGTTAGGGGTACAATTAAGCTTTTATATCTCCCTGTTCCGAAGAAAATGTACTTTTTGTGACTTTCACCGATTCCCAACAATTTTTTTTTATCGATCAACAAAATAAGAATTTTGTCCTTTGCAATAGTTACAATTTTAAATCATAAAATATTTTTCTGAAACTAATAAGCACATTTGAAAACAAATCAAAACCTACAAAATCTCACTTTTTGCGTAAATGTTAAGCATACAATTTTGAAATAATTTTTAAAAAATTTTAAGAAATGATCAGAGTCGTTTCTCATCCAGAGAGATAAAGTATCGCGATACGGCCGCTGAAAAATAAAAACAAGTTCTTTTTAACTACCCTATTTCAAATGCAAAAAATTCTGAAAAGGAAAAAAATTGTTACTTCACCGTGAAAAGTTAATAAACAACAATCGCGTTTTTAAAAATACATTAAAATTTTGTATTTGTTTGTCAGAATATGATGTACAGGTGCTGTAAGATTACATGAATGACGTGGGAAAATAAAAAAATAAAAAGTGCCAAAAACTTTTGAGGTAACACATTTCCGTCAAATTTTGAAATTTTCAAAAAATATTTCATGAGGGTTTTCTACACTATAACCAAAGCACTTTATATATCGAGATATGGCCAAAGCCCATTTCGGAATTTTCCAAAAATCTATTTAACTTTTTTATTTCGAAAAATCGTGTCTAAATTTTGATTTATAAAAAAACGAAGTAAAGCAGTCTCGAAATGAATCAAATGAGCGCGTCAAAACATTAATAGTCTTTCAAAATTAAGGAAGGTCAATCTGAGCTATTCTCAGCTTGAACCTCTACATCCATAGCCAAAAACCGGAAGCAACCTGTGTGCTCTAAGGCCTTAAAATTTATACAATGCAAATAATCAATCTTAATTTTCTTTATCATCTTACCCTTTATACACTGTTTGTTGCTTAGCATCGTTAATGATTTGCGAAATACGCAAGCTGAAAAAATATAGACGATTTATTAAGGAAACCCAAGTAAGGAAGCAAATAGTCATCCGTTCTTTGATCATTACAAACAAATCCGAAAAACAGAATTAGACAAAGATTTCAAATTTCAATTTCAATTCGATTTCAGTTACAGAAAACAATTTCAGTTTTTTTCAAATGCGAGGACTGAATTTCTTCTTTCTAGTAAAGAGGGAAATTTTCTTTTTATTTAATAATTTTTATAATTTGCGACAAATTTTTGTGGAAGATTCATTTGATTACATTTTAAAGTTTTCAACACATAATTATAGGAATTAAAAACAATTTCTTTACATAAGTTTACTTCAATTTCATCAAACAATAAGCCCTAAATTCTACCAAACAAAAATTTACTTGAAGAATTATGGCTCTAGGACATGAAAATTATTCTTGTAATTCAATCAAAATTAATGTACTAAAATGAAATTTGTTTCGTCGAAAAATGGGGATAACGCAGAATTAAAATATTCTAAAATACTGTAATTTAAAATGGATCTTTACCTATATTTCAGTAAAAAATGCATGATAATTGGATTGATTGTCTTTAATTTTAACCTGATACTTTGTATATTGAAGATTAGATTTCAATTACAATAATTCAGATTGTTTAAAAAAATTTAAGTTAGTTTTTGACCAGGAGGTATGTATAGCTTCATTTTTTGATGTTGTAAGATTCAGAATTATTATTCTTATACTCTAAACGAAATCATATCTCCATTTCTTATGAAAAGAAAAGTTTAGGTGTTATTTTCATGTCTTGTAGTTAGTAAATCACCTAAAGACCGGTTCCATTTCAAAGCATGCAGAGAGGTCAAGGTTAAGTTGCCAGAACAAATCATACTTTAAAAATATCATTCTACAATGAAAATAAAGGGATAAGTATATCATATTTTAGCTGGAAAAACCTTCCAATTGTAAAAATCTGTCCAAAACAGACATTTTCTTATGTCTTATTTTCCTGATTATGTAAAGTTAGATATCTATTTGTAAGTAATAAGTGAATCATTGATTTTATGAATGATCCAAACAAAATATAAAAATGTTAAAAAAAGAGAAAATGGCAAATATTTTTCTGAAAATATATAAACTGGATTTTCACAAAATGTCCACCTTTAATTAAAAATTTTTTTTGTACATATTGCTGACAGTGTGCATTACATTTTGAAAAATGCTTTTTTTAGGTAAACCTTTTTTGCATCAAGAAAAATTTTGTTGTTAAAAATAAATAATTTTAATTTTTGCGTAAACTGTTTTCAAAAAGGCACATGTGAAGAGTACAAGAGTTATTAAGAATTAAAATTTCTACAAAAAAGTCTTTTAAAGTACAAAGTTATTAAGAATTAAAATTTCTACAAAAAAGTCTTTTAAACTTTTTTAAAGTTTGCATTCCCTTGACTTAAATATTTATTTTGTTAGTCATGGCTACTTCGAAACTTGATGGCTGGAAAATTTTCTTCATTTTTGAAAAAATTATTCATCATTTAACTATGATTTATTTCAATTTTTTTGTGATTTTCATGGCAGACATTAAGTTAATTTTTATCAACGTGTAACGTGTATAACGTTATCGAGCTTCGCGCTAGATAATAAGTTAGCTCGCGCTTAGCGCTCGGACATACATATACCTGGCGCTTCGCGCTCGAATATTTATTTTTTGCATTCGGTATGCTTGAATAAAACTTTATCAAAAAGATCTCTTTTATATGGCAGTATTTATATGCGTCTTCATATTCTGAATTGTCTACTTAATTAGGTATATTTGAAGATTAGGTTTCTGAAAGCTCTGTAGACTTTGACGTACACATTCTCATCATGACACTCGTGTTGCTCGCTCGATTTTCGACAGACATACACAAACAGATTTTGTTAAATCTTTTTCTTCTCGGAACTTCGGTCGTTTTTCCACAAATTTTTTATTTATTTTCAATGTTATTTTTCACGAATTAAACCAAAGAACGCGTCCTATCAAGAAGTGATTCTTAAAGAAATTGTAGATCTTTTTTGGGATCACAATTTTTGTTAATTCATATTTTTTCGTATCCTACATAATTTGACCACAAAATGGAATTTTGGATTTTTAATTATTTTTTGTGCAAATCAAAATTTAAATTTTCTACATTCCAAAAAAAAAATCAAAAAATTTTTTATGATAATCTTGTTGGTCTTTTAAAAGGAAATGTTTTTCTTCTCTCGACTCTTTTTCATATCGTGCGTTGTTTAACTTAACATTTTTATTTAAAAATTTTTTTTAATTCTATAACTCTGACAATTTTCTTTTTATTGAAAAAAGTAATGAGGATAAATTGTTTTTCTTTTTTAATACTATAAATATCCGTACATGGCATTTTCAAATTCAGAAAAAAGTGGTCTAAGAAATTTTCAAATACGCTCACTTTTTTAAATTGTATCATAAATGGCTGGTTAGCGAACTCGTCCTTTCTTTAAGGACCTCAAAAAATTATGCCAAAGACCAATTTGATCCAATCATTTTTTCGAGAGTTATCGTGTTTACGGACGGACAGACAGACAGGCGCCATCGTAAATACCTGGTTTTCGGATTCAGCTCGTAATTTCTAAAATATATATTTTTAGCTATCTAATGAAACACGCATTCCTTTATTTTCATTGTAGAACGATATGTTTAAAAGTCAATTTATTCTAACACCCTAACCTGGACCTCTCTGCATGATTTGAAATGGAATCAGTCTAAAATACTTTTCTTGTCTGTGGGATTTAGAGCTCATTATTTGATGAATTTAAAGTAAATTAGTATAAAGAAATCATTTTTATTGATTATAATTATCCGTTAATACTCAAAAAATTGATTAATTTAATTTTCGACGACAAAATTGGTCCGGAAAACGAAATCTAATTAAGATTTTTTTATAAGGCTACCTCTTCACAAAAGGGAACAAAGCTCTGCCCTCGCATTATGTTTCATTACAAATGTACTATAAATGTCTGATCAGTTAAAATTGTTCTTATTAAGAGTATCTTAATGAATTTCTTTAAAAACATTAAATTAGAGAAAAGATGTACTTCTACAATACTGGTCAGAATGGTCAGTTTAGTACAAAAAAAATCGCATTTCAGTATGCCTCTCTTTTTTTTAAAGGGTCCGAGATAGCATGGCAGAAATACCTACATATTTTCGGTTTTCGACCAATTTTTTGTTATAAACTTTCTTACTTTCTGCATGTTTCAGAGAAATGACCGGAACAAATTTAAACTTTGCTAAGTTAACTTTAAAATCGCCTCTTTAAAATAAGACCAAGAACATAATGAAATATTTACTGGTTCTCGAATTATCATGAAAAATGTGGAAGCATGTCCAAGACAAAAAGCATTTCGTCGAGCGGTAGTCGAACTTCTATCCTTTGTTAACGGATGGGAAACAAGAGAAGAAAGAATACGGGCATCACTCAAACGGCTGATTTTCGTCTTGATCACGCTTTCACATTTCTCATGATAATTCGAGAACGAGCAAATATTTTATTACGTTCGTGATCTCATTTTAAAGAGAATATTGTAAATATATTTTAGCGAGGCTTCAATTTTTCCATTCACTTTCCTAAAGCATGCAGATTGTGGAAGCAAAAAATCGAAAATTGGTCAAAAACAGAAAATAGGCCGGTCTTTCTTACGTACTATCTCGCCCCTATTTATCAAAAATACTTCAAGTAGGGCTCAAAAGAGGCATATTTTAATACGATTTTTTTTAAGGCTGACAATTCTGGTCGTCACGATATGAATCGTACAGTGTGGAGTCCTTGATCAGTGATTACAAGAACTTTATTGTTATAATAAGATTAGACTGTGACTCGCTGTATTCAGACCTTGAAAAATACTCAGATAATTGTAGACGAGGATTGCAGTGAGTGCAAAAGCGAAGACAAGGTCTGCGAGCCGCCAAGTGCCAACGACTTTCAATTTTTTGTGATCGATAACCCCTCCCAAAATTTGTTCGTTTTCCAGAAAGCCTATATTCGTTTAATTTGTTGTTTCACTTTGTTGTAACTCTGCTATCCTAATTTAATATCAATCCCATTTAATATCACACAATTAAGCTAACATCTTCGCTCTCGCATTTATTGCTATTATTTAATTGAATTAATTATTTAATTTATGCAATAATTTCTTTGTTCGACCTAAGGTCGATACAAATGAGTAGCAATATAACATACCAACATAAACAATATGTTATCATTTGCAGCCAGATTAAGCAGCAGAATAGAAAGAAGTAACTTACAAGAATTGCATAAGAGAGACATTATTTAAGGGTACCAAGACAGTCACGTGTCCAGAATAAATGCTCTTATTTGTAGAACCTGATGTACGTATAATTCAACGTTGCGCAGTTCTTGTGAAAAATTAGACTTTAAAAGACTCGGCCAATACTAGCTATAGACTGTCGTGGTTGCTGGGAGACCTAAGATTGATATTGTTGAGTCAGAATAGGCAGGACAAACAGCTAGCAAATGATAAAGGTCCTCTGTTACAGACAGGTTACATATGAGGCAGAGTCTAGGAGGGACATAAGTAAATTTATATTCTCCAAAACGTATAGAACCCCTGATAAAGCCCAGAAGTCTAAGTTAAACAATATTAGAAGTTATATAAAAAGTTAATCTAAGATGTAGATATGATTAAAAGACCAGGTAGAGTTTCAGATGTGGAAATACTTAGAGATTACTTGAATCGAAGGATCTTTCATAGTCGGAACGCCAAAGATAATCAGAAAAGCTATTTAGAAATACATCTAAATTTTCAACGAGCGAGGCTGAATCAAAGTCAAGCCACATTTGCTCCGAGTTACTTAGAGTGAACATATTTTTGAGCTGGCGAACCCAGTTATACCTCAGGTTGCAATAAGGTTTTAAGGGCATTGCCTTCCGCTTAAGAAAACATCTCTTAGGATACCTATCATCAGTCATACTTAGCAACCTTGACAAACATCTTAGCGCTGACATAAATATATCATAAGCTAACTGTACTCTACTTGCCTTTAAGCGGACGGCAACATTTGGCGTGTACGTTGCTAAGCCTAGTATTTTTTTAATGAAAGAGGACTGTAATTTCTCGACTGAATAAAGGTACCTTAATCCCCATACTTCTATTCCGTAAAAAAAGCACTAAGCATTAGGCTATGAAAAAAGTTAGTCTTAGTTTCTCAGGCATTAGATTTAGATGCAAGAAGATTCTTAAAACAGCATCCATAGTAATATTTCTGAGGAACTTGCGGTCTTCAACGGACATCTTTATAAGTTTCGCGTTGCCCCTCAGCTAGTGTGTGTGATTTGTCCAGGATTGGCGTGCTGAGTGCGTGTGTGTGAGGTGAAAGCTATAATCGGTCGCTCTTATCAACAACATTGAAAGTAGCTACTATTTACAAAAATGAGTGTCGATTCAAATGTACTGAAACTATTAAACTGAATCAACGCCGAAAAAGCTATAAATCTCGAATTTAACTCATCCAAAGCACAGTATAAAAAGCTAAAAGAAAAGTCATCAGGAATTAGAAGAAAAGTGTGGTTCACTGAAGCGACAGGTTGACTTTTTTCAGCGACAAGCGAGATCCTGCAATGTTTTTATTCACAACCTATGGGACGATGAGGAATCTAATAAGGACCTCTTTTCTTTCGTTCTTAATATTCTCACTAGCGCTGGTCTCTCACTTAATAAGTTAAATATTGACAACATTTATCGTCTGGGGAGGACGGAAGGCAGTAGGCCCGTTCAGGTGCATATCAGTTCTAGAAGATTGAAGCAAGAGGTTCTCAGTAAAAGTGCAGCTTTCCAATAGTTGAACCTTTCTGTCACGCTTCACAGATCATCAGTGAAAATACAAGAAAGGAAAACCCTATACCATACTAACGGATGGATCGAATAGATCCCTGGACTTCTTTATAGGAAAAAATTTCTTCACAGACGGAGAAGCCTCAGTCTAACAGTCAAAAACTTACTAAGCCTGTTAAGGTTTAGAAACTTCAGCAGAGAAAGAAGTAGCTAATCTGGATGTCATATCTCAATCTCCTAATGGCAGCAATCTTCGTATCTTTTTCTGGAATACTTGCGGCCTTTCCAGTTTTTCTGATATTGCAAATTACGTACTCAGCTCCGACATCATCTGCCTTTGCGAGACATGAGTAACTTTAAAGAATTTAGAATCCCCTATTTGGATCCCTGATCACACTGCTGTTGTAAGTAATGCACAACGTTCTACTAGAGTCGGCAACCCTAGTGCGGGTTTAGCAATTTTTATAAACAAATCTTTTTTCAACTTTGAAATTTTATGAATTTCTCCAATATGCATTTTTGTTAAATTTGGCGGAGGGAATTTCAATTTATTATGTGTAATTTTTATTTTAAACCATCTATGGATGCTAAGATGTCCTAGCAGACTTTTGAAGAGAATCTTTCCGGGGTTATATCGGTTCAACAAGATTTACCAATGATTTTAGGAGGTGACTTTAATGCTCGTATCAGCAACCTAAGTGACCTGGAAGGGTTCTCCCCGGACATTCTGTCCCATTGTATAAGCGAAGGTCATTGGACACTGAAGTCAACGCAAATGGGAGGTTCTAGTTAAAATTCTTAAGAGTGTGAGCTGATGATATTAAATGGGAGATTGCCTAAAGATTTTCCAGGCAATTATACTTTTCTTGCATTTCAGGGTATGAGTGTTAACGATCTTGTTCTGTGTAACATTGGCTCAATAGACCTGATTTCGAATTTTGTAGTACTTCAATTTCCTACGACATCCAACCATCTTTCGGTTCCCGTTGAAATTTTGTATCTCCTAAAGATAGGCATAAGTTTACATAGACTCATTTTTATTGTACAGTAAAATAATTTGAAATGAAAACCGCAAATTTAATAATATACATGAAATGTCTATTTCTGAGAACTCTGCGTACTCCAACGGTGAAATAAATACCCTAAATAATATTTTTATTGTCACAATCTCACCTATCGCCGATAACTTGAATTTAAAAGGTCGCATTTTTCCGATACGGAGGGGACAAAATACCTAGAAATCAAAACATCTTTTGTCGAGTTACGTGGGTCCAAGAAGAGGCCATTGGGATCTGAAATAGAGCGATACGCAATCTGGTGGCTAAATTTAGCACTAAAATAACGGAGTCGTTTTTAAAAGGATGTGTGCTATTCCGGTGATATTCAGGATGGAATATAAATATATTTTTTGCATGCTACGATTCAAATCATTAAATTAAAAAAAATCCGATGATACAGAAATAGACGATCTAGGTACGAAATTCAGTCCGAGGAAAAGCAAAAGTAAAAGATTTGGTCTGTTTTCGGATGTTCAAGCAAGACTAGCAAAAACCTAGATGTTAGGTTTCATCAATTTCCTTTGGCTAAAAAAGGTTTTGGTTAAAGTGATTAATAAAAGTGGGTCTGTAGAAATGATCGATCGGAGAAAGCAATGGAAAAATGTTCTAAAACTGGAGAAGAAGGTAACCTCAAACATATGTGTGCTTGTTCTCTACATTTTAAAACTGAGAAATACTCATTTCCAACAGGTTAATTCACATTGATTTCTAGATAAAAATATATTTTCTAATATTTTGAATTTATAAATAATTTAGATATACCATTTGAGTCATCTTGATTGTCCATAATTTTATTTTATAACCTTAACAATTTGATAGGAACTAGTTACAAGTCCTCCAAAATACATGAAGCAAAATCGTTTTTATTTTTTATACATATCGAAAATATTTGGGAAATTTGAGTTTTGCCTGGCTGAAGTTTTTTTCAAAGACTGCCAAGAAAATATTAATATAAGAGTGAATATTTTCCTTCTTTGCATATAAAAAACATGCTCAATTATGATCTAAAAATCTATTTTTTGTAGATTGCAGTGCAGGGAAAAGGTCCTTAAAACTGGTTCTGCAAACTGAACGATTGTAAAGAAAAAGCAATTAGCTTTACGCTCGTTTAATCATCCGGCTGTTTTACATAAAATAATATGTATCCAGCGTGTAACATCTTTTTTCCTTCCACAAAATTTGTAGACGAAGGAGTGGATAACGTAAATTCACGAATTTCAGCAATGCTGAGCGACATATTTGACATGCAAAGCACGAAAAACGATTAAAATTCACTAACAATACAATGTATTAGTTGCAAAGTGACCCCGTTGTCACCGGCCATCTTTATTTAAATCCCCCTTCTAACATCATGATTTCAGATCCCAATACGAATATGCACGGCTGAATTGACTAGCAGCTTGTAATAATCCTAAGGATTTTTGGACAGCGGTCAATAGATTAATATTGTGGTCTCTTTTGACTAACAATGTAGGCATGCATGCATGCACGTTATTACAAAGAAATTATGAACATTAGAAGGCTAATATGCTCATTATCACAAAATATATGGAATTTTCCACCAAAAAAAAGTATAACAAATTTCAAAGCCCTACATCTCCGCCATTTTTTACTTTTTATTTTGAACAAAATATTTGCTTGAATTTTTATTCACTACCAGATGACTAAATACACCGAGTTACAGACAAATCCCATTTCAAAAAGAAAAAAGTGATGTTCACAATTGAATGTTACTTACAGTTTCTCCAACTGAGGTGGGTCAGTATCATTGAATTTTAGTTCAGATCTTAAAACTTGCACAATACAATAAACGAATGCAGCGACAAATGCTGCGATGATAATTCGTCGAATGTAGCACGATATTATCCTCATGATTATTTTCTATATTATCCTGAAAATTATTTGAATCATAAAACAACGATAATATTACGAAAATTAAAATTTTAAACATGGTCCACTTGCAGGCTCTTATGGGTTCTCGAAAAAATTGAAAAAAGAAGTACTTATTATAAACTTCTTGTGAATTTATGTATAATCACGTCTTAAGGAGTTCTCTAAGAATAATTTTCACCCAGCAAGTTTTTATTTTGACACCCCCTCCCCCCCAAACGTTTGATTGTGCTTAGAAAATTCCCTAAAAATTTAAAATAGCTGTTTCCTATCAAATTCATGCTCAAAACGATATTTTTTAGAATTTGTTTTAAATTTATTATTTTTATTCTCTAAGTAGCGAGTTTCCAAGTATTTTTTAAGATCTTAAATGATTTATTGTGTAAGCAATTTTTTCTTTCTGTAACTCGTAAAATGTTATTGCATGAGTCCGCGACAAATTTCCCAAGTGTCAAAGCTCCCGCAAGTGAGCGACGAGTAACCTAAAAAAGCTCCCACCAATCCGAGCGCAAGATAACAAAAGCTCCCGTTTGAAAATTAAAAGAAACAGAATTTGAAAAAATACACCATCCCCACCCTACAACAGTTTACACAACTCGCGTTTCTATAGGTGGGAGCTTTTTGAAGATACTCATCACACATGTGTGGGAGCTTTGACGCTTGGGAGATTTATCACGGATTCTATTTCAATATTTTTGAAAATGAATGATATAAAGTTGATGAATGAATTCGTAAATTATTTAAACAACTTGCAGAAGTTATACTTTTCTGGAATTAATGACACAATTCACGAATGTTAAGAGTAATATTTTGTGTTAAGATACACTCGAACTCCAAATATGCGAGAAACTCGGACACCGAGAACCCCAAGGATACGAGCATGATAAGGGCTCCCAATCCTGCGAAATTTAGATTTCGGGGGTAATGCGACTTTCCCCTTCTTAGTTTCTCTTTGAAGTTGCAGGCTCTTTGTATTCTTCTGAACACCATTTTTCCTAGTACTATTTCTTCCCTCAGCATATAACCTGGGCAGCTGCAAACCACTCCTATATCCCATCTCAAGAATCTCTCATGAAAATTGTCCACTCTCTGATGTTGTTTCCATCCTCAGATTCCCACTCCATAGCGTAACACTGATCATAGTAACACATCAAACATTCACTATCACATTTTCCAGTCGTGCTTGAAACTTTTTTTTCCTATACCCCATGCTTGCCCTTTTAATTTACTTGCGTTTTAATTTTTTTCCTTACCTGCAGCTCCTTTCGTTCTGAACCAAAATTCCATGTAGCAAAACTCCACCAATTCCGTTTCGGTAGGATATGAGAAAAGCAATTTTATTTTCCCTACCTAGGCTCCAACTATCAATAGGTAAATTTTGGGAAAGATTGAATGAAATTAAAATTCCAATGATTAATAATGGCAATCGATGCACTTTGGCAGCATTTTGAGGAAAGATGATTACAGCCCTGTTAACCGAATTCTACATGAAATTCGTTAAGGACCATAAAGCTAATTTACGAACTGCTCTATATTGATTACCGTTGACAAGATATCAATGCACAGTATATGCATAAACGAAAAGTCCTTATTCAAAATTATTAATTTACTAATTCCGATTGATATTTTTCCAAAGTCAAAATCTTGAAAAAATACAACTGTGGATTGTTGTCGACTGCGGGAATATTAATTTCTATAATTAAATTACACATTTAACCCTAGAATACATTAAAGTGCATGTTTCCTAAAATATCGATTAGTCAACGCTTTGTCAGCATTGGAAAATTTTATATCACGCCACATCCTGCCTTCATTCCCACAGTAGTCAGCAGAAATAAAATTTCGAAGTCGCAAAAGCCACTACCAATATCCGGATGAGGTTGATCACAGCCAAGTCTCTTTAGCAATCTTAACCGATTTCTTGACCGGAAAGGAAAGTTAGCTCCGGAATAAAAAAGGAAAAAAGTGAAAATGTTTCCATCCTCCGTCCGCTTTTCCTCACACGTGCGCGTCGTGGAGTCATTCCAAAGGTTCGGGCGATAACGGGTGTCCTATGGGGGATTTTGGGACATTAAGTGTACTAATGAAAAAAGCGAAAAATAAGCTTTGGGCAACCGAAGTAAGGAGTGAATAATTAAATTATGCAAGGACTAGAAGGTTGAGGACTGTGAACAAAATTTCGAATGATCCTTTCGAGTACAACTTCAGAGTGGCGGTCACGATGCTCGTGTATAGTCAGTAAAAACAGTGGCAGCTGTCACTAAGATGGATTTAAAACACAGGTCCGACGTGTCTTCTCTTTTTTTTGCTTGTTTTACTTTCTTTGTAAAACAAAAGAAAAAAAAATCAAATACCACAAAATTGGAGTTCCGTTTGTCTTCTCTCTGTCTCTCTCTCTCTTTCTCTCTCTCCGTCTCTCGCGACCCGAAAAATAGTTGAAAGGTACTTCGTTGTTTCGCAAATGTCCCAGTCATTAAATTTTCAATTCAGCCCGTCGAACCTTCGCGTTCGAAGGTCAGGCGGTTGTATTAAGGTCAAAATAGGTTTAATTTCCATTGTAGTTCTTTTTCAATTTAAATTTGGTAAATTGTGTACTGTTTTGAAAAATTTCTAAACCGAATCAACTTGAGTTGTCACATATTTCGAACTATATAAAATTAGAGTTAAAAAACTTATTTGTCGATCGTTAAACCTATCAGAAATGTAGGGCGATTGTGAAGGTACTGCCTAAGAAAGCAGGGATTATAAACGAACCCCACTCAAAAATAAACATTTGGGAGCGATCCCAAGTGATTGTCTGAATACCTCGGACGAGTCGATAGAAAAATCTAAACTTGGCACACTAGCCGCGTTTTTCTGCTTTTCTGAAAAACTTATTTTTCAGGGACGCATTGATTCGTAACAGATAATTGGTGGCAGCAGTAGGATTACAAATTTTAATTTTCACATTTTTATTCTACCTTCGCTCGTTTAAGATAAAAATTTTCTATCTGACAACAAGGCTATGCAAAATTCTCATATTTAACATTTATCTGACGCTGAATTTTCTTGTGGAATTTTACTGTTTTGTATACATAATTGTGAAGACTTTCTGTGGACTTGCAAATTTTATTTTAAAACGGAATTTTACATTCCATTTTCGAAATAAGAAATTTAAAAGTTGCAAAATTTTTGTTAAAATTCGAAATTAAAAAATAAAAAAAAAATTAAAAAATTAACTTTTTACTGGTATTTTTCTACTGAAAATTTAATTCGACTAAAAAAAGACTAGGCGCGCCTCCGGCAGCTGAAACCTTTTCTAAGGTGCAAGTAATCATCAACCATCAATAAGCGTAAGGAGCTTAGGTTTTGTTTTTTAGTTAATTCTTCTTTTATTTTGTAATGAAGACGGAGAATGATATTTTGGAATTGACCAAGGGTTTCATATTTATCAAATGGTTTGGCATTTACAAAACATAATAATTCGGAAAATAAATCGCAAGATAAAGATCAGGAAACATCGACATCGTGAAAATCGATAATCGGAGTACGTCCTAATATGCAGGGCCCTTCAAATCAAAGAATACTCGTGATAGGCATAAGCGCAGCAATGCCCACAGCGCTTGAGCCAAAGACATTACAACAATTTACGTCTCATATTCCTACGTTCACGATAGAACGCCCGTACTAAAGGAATTTTTGCAAGATGTTACAAACGGGGCAGTTTACGTTACGGAATCAACTGAACCAAGTTTTGTAAAAATCGACCATAGTACATTGAAGGGAATCGCGCGCGAAAGTGTCCGCGATAAGGAAAGTTTGCGTGTGAAGCAGACTGAAAGGGTCAGTGACTACTATGATAGAACATTGGGGCTTCTCAGTAGAGCAAAGCATTCATTCGAAGAAAAATATACCAGCTCAAATGACAGCACAGCTACTATGACGAAGCCAGTCACAGACTGTGCTTTAGATGCTTTTATTCGCAGAATGCCGCACAACATGTGCACGTTTGTAGATACGAGAAACCCTAAGAATATTAACGAAGCATATGAACACGGTCTCCATGTGGAGGACCGACAAAAATAAGCTGAGAAGGCTAGGGTGGCCCCGGCCTATCACGTGACACGACAGGACGGAACAAGTGAAAGGGACAGCTCACCTAGCCCCTATTCCAAGAAAATGAAAGATCACGGTAAGCCCAAAAGTCTAGAAACAGTGACAGTATAGACGCAGTCACCTAACATGCAGTATCTACCTGCACCCTACCCACCTTTTCCAAATCAACCTCCTCTGTATCCCCCTTCTTATCCACTTCAGTTCCAGTATCCGTCGATGTATTCTATACAATTCGGTTATCCTTTCCCTTTAAAGTATCCAACAGCAATAAATAACTCAGTATCTAATGCTTCTTGGCCTCAATCCAAAAAACATGGGACGAGACAAGCCGGTATCTTTAAACTATCAGCAGGCTCGTTTTCAAGACGCCTCGATGAGCCGAATATTGAAAGAGCGTCCCAAGACTGTGAAATTTTTAGAAAGTCAAAAAGAGTGCACAGAACAGGAATCCAAAAGGAGGACTCCCCCATCGTCCAATTAACTGCGTCCGAGTTTCGTGACGATATGGCGTTATTATTGGTTTGTCCAGGTGGGATGTAAATTTGCTTGAACTCAAGGCACTCCAGGGTCATCTGATAGTGAGTAACAATTTGATTCAGATCTCAGGACTACATAAAAATTCTGTTACCACTCTTGGGACAATATTAATTAAATTACTTGACGATTCCGTAGAGTTTCATGTTGTACATAATAATTTCGCCATTTCTGTGTTAAAATAATTGGTCGTTCCTACCTACGTCAAGAACAATCACAGTTGTCATTCAGACACAATACCTTAGTAGTCATCTCAAGACCCATTACCCTGAAACCTTTCATTGAAAATGAGTCACGTTTAGCTCGTAAAGAATTACAAAAGGAAATTAGACCCTTTTCTTGCATCCTTGAACTAAAAGCACGTGTGAGGCAAACGGTACCTATTGATCTAGCCAATCAAGATTTATTTGAAGAATATCTGTCCCGTGTGTGTGATGATCCTGAGGATAGAATATAAAAGGTCATTAGTAGCTTACATGTAGCTCATGTAAACATACTTGAAAAGAACTTGGTTTTTTATTGGGCTAGGGATTTGTCTGACATATTCCATCTTAACAGGGAAAAACTTGGCGAAACTCACAAAATGCAACATAGAATTCCGACGACTGACGATGTCGTTATCTCAAAGAAACTATATCATCAGGCGCCTGAATCACAAGAGCAAATAGCAATACAGATTAGCAAACAACTTATAGTAGGAATTATTGCACAATCAAATGCCCCACATAGTTTACCGGTAGTGAAAATTCCAAAAAAGTTGGACGCTTCGGGAGAAAGAAAGTATAATGTCGTAATCGACTGTAGGGCATTAAATGCAAAAGTAGTGGGTGATGCATATCCACTACCGAAAATTACAGACATACTAGACAGGCTGGGTAGAGCCCAACAATTTTGAGTGTTCGGCCGTGCAAGCGGTCATCATTAGGTTGAAAATCATCCTGATCATAGAGCCAAAACGGCCATTTCAACTCCAAGGGTATAAAGGGTATAAGGGGTACAAAATG
Organism: Belonocnema kinseyi; assembly: GCF_010883055.1. Lineage (NCBI taxonomy): Eukaryota > Metazoa > Arthropoda > Insecta > Hymenoptera > Cynipidae > Belonocnema > Belonocnema kinseyi. The sequence continues at coordinate 26,159,530 of NC_046658.1, forward strand.
CCCATGTGTGAAGAACGCCCCAGCTACATTCCAACGACTTATAGATACAGTTCTCGAAGGAAAGCTAGGAGCTGAGGCATTTGTGTACCTCGACGACATCGTTATATACTCAGAAACCCTGGAAGAGCACGATAAGAATGCTAGAAAACTCTTCAAGTGATTAGGGGAATCCAATCTAAAACTACAACCAGACAAATATGATTTCCTGTATCCTGAGATAGCCTATTTGGGACAAATCATCGGAGGCGATGGAGTAAAACCAAATTCGGCTAAAATTTCAGCAATCAAGCAGTTTTCGCGACCCAGAACTGCACGCAACGCACGCCAGTTCTTGGGATTGTCGGGATACTACTGACGATTTATAGAAAATTACGCGAAATTAGCAAAACATTTAGTAGATCTATTAGAGAAAGAGTAAAAATTCGTTAAGGGACCAGAAAAACAAGAAATTTTTGATAAACAAGAAATTGATAAAATGGATATGACCATCGCCTACTACTCAAAAATAATGACTAGCATAGGACTGCGCTATGATCCAAATGAAATAGAATGTTTTGCCGTAGTCTATACCGTTGATAATTTTTGACCATACCGATGGGTCCTAATAAAAAAACACATATCTCACGCTGGTCAATTCTAAATCCCCTAACTTACCGGACCTCTTTAAAAACAACGCATCTGTAGCGTGTAGATTCTAAACCGCGTAACTTTACTGAGCCTGTTTGAAAAAAAGCGTAACTCGATTTTTGACTATTGTCCAAAAATTATATAACTATATTGAGGAGAATCGGATATACAATTCGGCATTAAATAGAAGGCTACACAAATTTTTTTACTGAAAAACAGTACAATGCAAAACACTTAAGCGGTTTTTGAATCATATTGTCCCGATAAAAAAAAGTAACTCGAGTCTCCCCTGGAATTTTCAAACAGACAGCGATGACATTTGGTATACCGGCAACCAGCGTGTATCACGTTTGGCCTCGTGTTGACTGCAGTAGATAATGAAGGAAGCATTAAAATGTCGTCTGACATGGTGCTGGATACGACAGCTGTCAACGTAGGCAACTAGAAATATTATAAATATTTACTTCGGTTTAAATTTCTGATCTAACGCAGCTAACATTTTTTGAAAAATAACCTTTCTTGGACTGCTACTTTCATGCCTGATTAAAATGAGCTCTACTGAAAAAAGGGAAAAATTGAGTGACGTTGTTTTTAAACAGGCTCAGTAAAGTTACGAGGTTTAGAATCTACACGCTACAGATGCGTTGTTTTTAGAGAGGTCCGGTATATTCAGGGGATTTAAAATTGAACCACGTGAGATAGGTGTTTTTTATTAGGACCCATTGATATCTTCAAGTCAGGGAATTTATTCTAGCATGCGATCATGAGCCGGCTCACTGGATTACCTATGCAGATATTTCTGGGCCCCACTCTTTAGCTGGAGGTACTAATGCTTTCGAACCATCGACGGTCAAATCCACTACAAACATTAAACTATGTTCAGAATTATCTGTGTTAATGATACACCGTGCACTAATACTCAAATTAAAACCGGCTAAGTCAAGCGAGCCAAAACGAGATAGACCACTAACTCGATCTCAAGCCTCACAGCTATCACAACCATCAACAAGTTTAGATTTAGGAACAAGATCCACATACCAACCCCCTGCTCATTACAAGGAGTCTGGTTTAGACCGAAGCCCGATAGCAACTAGACAAAACAATGGTCACGTAAGGAATACGGGAAAAAATACCTGCCTAGGCTCATGGAAATTCGTCAACCGAGGATGCTTCATCTTAAGATAGCTACGATTCCAGTTCACCCGTCTGTAGAAAAGAATACAGCGTGCTTCCCAGTCTGAAGCCCGCTCTTGTAATCCCACCAAGGGAGACTACAGTGAAAAGCTCACCACATTATTTACCGAATCCCTGGTTCCCTGCCCAAGGCAGTCGACTAATCGAGGTATATAATGACGGGGCATGTATTCACAATCAGAAAGGAGAGCCCGAAGTAGGCATAGGGGTGTCGTTTGGTCATGGCCATCCCTGGAATATTTCCAAACCTGGACAAGGCCGGCAAACCAATAACTCTGCCGAAATGCAAGCTTCAACAACTGCAGCCTAAAAAGCTGCTGAAAATGACGTAAGTAAATGATCAATATTCACAGATTCCAAGTTCCTCATTGATAACTGTACTAAATGGATACCTACTTGGGAAACTAATGGATGAAAAACCGTCGATGGGAAGCTAGTAGTTAATAAGACAGAATTTAAAGAACTAAGAAAAGCCTTAACTCCTCTGGAAGTAATCTGGAATCATGTTCCTGGGCATGAGGGAGTTGAAGGAAACGAGGCAGAGATACTAGGCAGTCTGATAAGTCCCTGAAAAATGAAACACGGAGACGTTTTTTTGGCCAAATTCGGTTTTATTTTTCAACATACTCTCCTTTTAGATCGATACAGCGAGTCCAACGATTTTCTAACTTTCTGATACCGTCCGAAAAGTACTCGATCGGAAGGTCTCCAAAATACGCATCAGTTTCATCTATGAGCTCCTCATTTGAGTAAAAGCGCTTACCGGTGAGCCATCTCTTCAGGTTAGGGAACAAGTAATAGTCGCTGGGGGCCAGGTCTGGTGAATACGGTGGCTGAGGAACCAATTCAAAGCCGATTTCATGCAATTTTGCTTGTGAAACTAAGCATGCATGAACAGGTGCATTGTCGTGATGATAAAGCGGTTTTTTCTTCTTCAAATGCGGTCGTTCTTCGGCGATTTCGATTTTCAATCGGTCCAATAATGATGAATAGTATGCTCCGGTTATGATTTTACATTTTTCAAGATAGTCCATGAATATTATGCCATGTGCATCCCAAAATACGGAGGCCATAACCTTTCCGACCCATTGTTGCGTTTTTCGACGCTTCGGAGCACTTTGGCCCGGTGGAACCCACTGTTTTGCCTGTTGCGTTGACTCAGGAGTGTACTAGTGGATACAGGTTTCATCCATGGTTATGAATCGGCACAAAAACTCGGTCAACTTACGCGAAAATAATGCCAAATTCTGCTGGGAAGTTGTCACACGACTTCGTTTTCGGTCCACTGTGAGCAAACGCGGCACCCATCGCGCGCAGAGCTTCTTCATGCCCAAAACTGAATGCACGATATTGCCCACACGTTCCAATGATATGCCTACAACATTAGCTACCTCTCTCAATTTCACTTTGGGATCATTCAACATCATATCATGGATTTTTTCGACATTTTCTGGTGTAGTGACCTCTTTTGGGCGCCCAGATCTTTCAGCATCAACTGTGCTCGTACGGCCACAACGCAACTCGGTAAACCACTCATGAATCGTTCCAATCGACGGTGCAGAGTCCGAGTAATACTTATCCAGCTTGGCCTTGGTCTCGGATATCGTTTTCTTGCGAAGATAGTAGTGTTTGATCAAAACTCGAAACTCAGATTTTTCCATATTAAAAAAACTCGGAAGTTAGTCGCTTCTCAGTGCTGTAACTTGTAAATTCGTAAACATAAATGGCTGAAGTTTTTGACAGGCGTCATTTGAAGGATCAAGCTCGACGAAAATGGTTCACATTAGTCAATACTAATGCCATCTCTTAGAATTTTCAGGTACTTATCAGACTGCCTAGTAGAATTATTAAAGGTAAATTAACTAGTTTGGCTTGTCCAGAAGACAGTACTTTCGACAAGAATCCCTCTGAGGAACCTGCAATAAATTCGGAAGTCGTAGTGGATCTCAGTCCAAACTGCACCAGTAATGAGGACAGTGACACTCATGACGAAGAAAACATCGAGCCGACCGTTTCCATCTTCTCATTGGAGATGGAAAACACACACACAACATGAAAGAAGCAATACAAGAATCCGTAGCTGAGTTTGACAAATGGCTTACAAAACACCAATCTTATTTTTGGGATAATGAATGCTTCGATCTGTCAAACATAGACGAACCCGTTAAATTAAATATTACTGCGGTTTCAGAAGGAGAGGAAGACCAGGATCTCCTACTCTATCTAAGAAACATGAATCCTTGCGTGGGAATGCATCAAACTCTACCAGATCGAGTGAGGATTCAGAAACAGAACAAACAACTGTAGAAGGAGGCGGCGAAAGAGTAATGTACGTTTTAACGAAACACTGTAGGTTATGGATTCAACACTAATCAGTCACTCACCCTCGAGGTGATCCTTATTTCAAGCACCAACGGCAGTACCTACACCTTCCGCACGGTCAACCACAGTGCCAAATAAAAGTGAAAAGGCTACCTTGGCGGTCGATGGAGAAAATATTTTAACAAGGAATCCAATGCACCTTCGGCTGACGGAGGAGTTTTATCCATCCTTATCTGTGCCCCGCCAGAATAAAAAAATCAAGAAACAGAACTGGCTCGATCACCAATTGATGTAGACATGCCGTATTTTGATCTCATCTCTCCTCCTTCGGAAGAAGAACTAAATCAAATATTGGAAAATGAAAATTTATCGAAAGGAAATAAATAGAAAACCACAGTCCCCTCCATCCTTCACGAATCGACCGAATCAATAACTTACCATCGCGATAATTATGAACATTTCATTTCGGAAGATTGCGAGCCAGCTAAAACTATTTTTAAACTATTAATGGCAGTAGATCGAGTAAACTCTCAAGACTTATTTGTAAAACGACGAAAGAAGGGCCAAATTTTAGTTACGCCTTCAGGGAAATATAATGTGTATTCAATAGTTAATAAACGTAACCACTTTGATATAGATTGGCAGGAAGTAAAACGAGGATTGTTAAATTTCAAGAAAACACTAGAACGTGATCAGTGCGGAACGTGTGGAATTGCTGGTTTGAGGGGCCCAATTGGCTCATTGCCACAAAATGAAATGGTCGAGTTATTGTCGGACATATTCTGGGGTGGTCCTCCTGTAATAAAAATATGCTATAGAAAATTAGAGTTTCCGCCAGTGGAGAGTCGCCCTCAAATTAAATCTAAAAATCATGATAGTATACTTGAGGGACTTAAAGCTTTTAATAAAAAACGTGGTTGACAAAGGTTCCCTAGACATAGTTGGTAAGTTGTGAGCCAATACTAGTGGTAATCGGTAATACTTACTATGCAGGATAACTTTTCAAAATTATACATTGCAGTCCCCATACCAAATAAGAAATCTATAATAGCTCATGCCGTCGCACAACATCTATTCGCTCAATACGGGGCACCCCGTTGTATCCTCACTAATCAAAGATGCAGCATTACAAGCAAACGTAAGCGAGAACTGAAAAAGATATTCAGGGTTAAGCAACTAAGCACTTTCGTATATCGGTCCCAGACCAACGGTGCACTTGTGCAAAGCCACCATGTACTCACCGACTACATAAAAAACACTATGCAGAGGAATTGGTGATTGGGATCGCTTCTTGCCATTCGCGATGTTCGCGTACAATACATCCGTTCATGAATCCACAAACTCCACACCATTTGAATTAGTTTATGGACGAGTAGCACGGATTCCCAGTTCACTTCCATCTCCGCATAAATTAGAGACATACGGTTCTTATCTTCGGGATCAGATCATTCGGCTAAATGAGATTCAAAATATTGTCGCTAAAAATATGATACAGGCTAAAGAACTGTTAAAATTACGATACGATAAACAGGCGCGACCTCTGAATGCCGCTATTGGCGATAAAGTAATTGTTTTCAAAGATGTTCGTGAAGATAAATTCGATGAACGGGCTGTTGGAACTTACACCATATTGGGCTTCACGGAAAATCATGATGTGATTCTTGAAGCCGCCGATGGTACGAGATTCATCAAACATTCCCATAAGTTCATGGTCACATACTGCTAACTACGTTATAATATAAAGCACGAGAATCACGTCCACGGGTATCGCCCTACATGATAACGAAGGAGACGAGTGACTGAAATCCTCATTCCCCAGTAGGGATATGACTATTGATATTGCTTATTGATAACTTTAAACTCTTTAGAATTGTCTCTGGAATCATCATTTGTCTTGAGTCACAGTCTCGCTCAGTTTCGTCTCTAGGGATACCAATGCTGGTTTCAAATGATTATTGCTCCTACAATTCAGTATCAATTTAATTCGCATCTCATTTTTAATTATCATTTTCATTATTATTTTTATCTCATTTTAAATTTAATTTCATCCTTAATTTTAATTTTTCTCCTCATTCTCACTGCTAGCCATTAAGGGCACTTGACCGATTTATTTAGCCACGAGTTGATGTGCTCCTGTGACGTGAGACTTATTAGAAGTATATACAAGTCTTTGATCATTTACAAGAAAAGAAGGAATTTTCGTTCTTGCCACCGACTGTGTATTTAATTGTAGAATAAATTGTTCATTATTCAGATCCGAAATCAAACACAAAATGTATTTCCTATGAGCACTCAGGGTCAGTGCGTCGGGTTGTAAGTCATTGGCGGATAAAAACCTTTTTGCACATTAGTAAACTCCACGAGTAACTGGTAGAATAGCAAAAGAAGTTTCGTAACTTCGCAAAATACTGCAAGCCTCAGTATGAATCCCTCTACACTAAAATTATTGGGGATTACCATCTACAATCAAAATTGAATACTGCAGAAAGACTGAGAAAGAAACTCAACCAAGAAACCGATAAATTGTCATATCATACAACCAAAAATCCAGCGGATCAATTACCTTCAGGCATGAGAAAACGAAAAACGACTCCTATGATCCGGTTTCTGCGAGGATTGTTGGATCCGTAGCAAGATTGTTAACGCACAACTATCGATGATGAATGAATCTAAAAATTGAAGAACTCAAACGTATGCAAGTTAACCTATCTCATCCAACAGGCAAGCAAACACACATCATAAGATCACAATTATAAAACATACACGAGGTAGCCAAAGAACACGAGAAACAACAGGGACAATTTTGCATTCAACTATTTCGAGCCATCCAAGAGATCCACAAGGTTCAACAAGAAATTCAAGATATCAGTATCATATCTACATTAACAAGAATATTGCATGTCTTGGAAGCTGGGATAGATGAGTATATCTATTCCGCAAACCAAATTATGAACGTCATCCACGCCGCAGGGAAGATAGAACTTCACTTTCGCTTTTGACGACGGAACAAATTCAGCCCATATTTCGAGATATTCAGGATCATGCGCCTAGGGTCTTATTTTCAGTACTTGGACCGCATGCGGATATGGAAGAATTAGCTCAAGTAGCTATAGTAACTATAATTTGTAAGATCGGAACACTACGAGCCCTGCTGGATATTTCATTACCAGATCACGCGGAATATACTATGTACGAAATGCACCCTCTACCAGTGCAGCAATCATTTCTAGGAAACGACTCTCGACGAGCATACATAAAATCTAAATTTTCATACGTCGCAACAGAGGATACGCAACGGATCTACATGTTGATGAATCGTGTAGAACACACTAATTGTAAAAAACTAGACGATTACATCCTTTGCCCAGGTGTGTTCCCCGTCAACGAAACGTCTAACTATAAAACTTGCGAATCCCAACTTCTACTGGAACCTACGGCATTAAGATCTCTTACGGAAGTCAACCCTATTGGAAGGCTTTACCATCATTTAATGGATGGATCTACTCTTTAACAAACATGCTGGCTGCTAATTTAAACTGTATGTACAAGTCAACCCACCATCTTCAACTTCATGGACTGGGCTTAATTCAAATTGCACCTTTTTTTACTTTAAAATTAAATAATTTCTTTAAAAATTCATGTATTTTGTTTAAGATTTGTCTTTTTTTGTAGATCATCAATTTTCTTCGTCGAAAATTCATCTGATTGGTTGAAAATTTAACAACTTTGTTTAAAATTAATTTTTTTGTATACAATCATTTATCTTTGTCTGGAAATGTAACTATTATATGATTGATTAGAAATTAATCGTATATATTGGTTAAGTTGGAAAATCGTTTTTTTTTATAAAACATTAATCTTCTTGGTCAAAAATTCACCTTTTCCCTTGAAAATTTAACAATTTTGTTGAAAATTTGTTTTTTTTTCTTGTTCAATTCAATCTTTTAGCATAGTTTTTATCTGAAAATTGTACTATTCCATTTTTGGTTGAAACTTTATCCTGTACATTTTATTAGTTAAAACACCAATTATTTGATAGAAAATTTATTTATTTTGTTGAAAAGTAAACTTTTGGGTTGAAAATTGATTTATTGTGTTAATTAGATTTTTTTCCTAAAATTAAAAAAACTGCAAAATAAAAAAATTGCCTTAAAATCGTCCTGATTCCTTTTTTTTAATTTTTAAAATCTTTTCAATAACTCACTTAAAATTAATTTTTCAAACTAAAAAATCATTTTCAATTTTCTTAGCAATCACAACAATTTTTGTTATTCATTTTAAATATTTTACAATTCTCGAAAGCTTTTTTTTTAAATCTGCAAAAATCTACATCGTGTTTCAAATTATTTCAAGTTTTAAATTAATTTTGAATATTATTCTAAATTAAAATTGTAGCGTTCAAACTTAAAATTTAGCTCATTACAATTTTAACAATTAAAGGATTTCTATTTCGAACCACTCTATTCAAATTTGTATAGTTTTTAATAGTTGTTTATAATGGCTTGTCCCAGATCTGAATTATATTTTTTTTTCAAAAAATCTCTGATCCAATTCAGAAATACATACAAATGCTTTGAAGAATCTCCTGTTCCAATTCAAAATTCAGGATGAAATTAGAAAATTCAAAATTTTAAATCTGAAAATGATTTTTTTGAGGTGGAAATGTTTTGAATTTTAAACTTTTAAAACTGAAGCTTGACAAATTTTTAATTCAGAAATATTTCATTTAAACGCTCAATAATTCATACGTATAATACACAAAATTTTAACACCTTTTAATTTTACAATTTTTTAAATTAAATTATTTTAAAATACGAAATTACCATTTTTAAATTTTTATGACTTTAATATTTTAGAGATTTATGGTTAAAAATACAAAGTACGCTATTATTTTTAAGGTTCAAGATGATAATAATTCAAAAAATTTCAGTTCGTAACATTAAAAATTGAACGATTAAATTAATTTTTTAACTAAAAACTTTTTAAAATAAAAGTTAAATTGTTTTTACTTTAAGTTTTTCCAGATTAATATTTTTGCATTGTTATTTAGAGATAACAATTTTAGTTTACCAATTGAAAATGTTAGAAATTAACTTACTATCGAAATAATTGAATTTTCAACTAAAAAAAAAAGAGAATAACAAATTTCCATCAAAATAATTACATTTTCAACTAAAATGATAAATCTTCAACAAAAAAGTTTGAATTTTTAATTAAAAACTGTTGAATTCATCCAAAAAGATATTAATTTTACACAAGAGTTGAATTTTCAGTCCATAAAGATTTTTTTTAAATTGTTGAATTTCAAAGCCAAAAAGATGATTTTTTTACAAAACAGTGTAGACTTATTTTTAAACGGAATAGTTCAAGGACTTCTGGTTAAAAAATATAAACTTACTTTCAATGCTTTGAATTGAAGAATAAATTGAACTCATCCAAACAGAAAAATTTTTCACAAAACAGTTGAGTTTTCAGTCTTTAAATAAAATGATGAATCTTCAAAAAAAAATCTAATTAACACAATAAATAAATTTTCAACCCAAAAGTTTACTTTTCAACAAAAAAATTAATTTTAAACAAAGTTGTTAAATTTTCAACCAACCAGATGAATTTTCGACGAAGAAAATTGATGATCTACAAAAAAGACAAATCTTAAACAAAATACATGAATTTTTAAAGAAATTATTTATTTTTAAAGTAAAAAAAGACGAATTATTTACAAAAAGTTGAGTTTTTTAGGCGAAAAATATGAGTTTTCAATGAAAGAGTTAAACTTTCAACCAAATAGTTTAAATTTTCAACCATAATTAAAAAACCTTGTTGAAAAAACGTATTTTTTTTTGCAAAGTAGTTCAACTGTTAGTGAAATAATCGATTTTTAAACCCAAGGAGATATACAGTTGATATTTTAAGCAAACAATTGCATTTTTGACCAAAAATGATACATTTTCAACCAAAAAGATTAAATTTCTACTAAACAAGGTCAATTTCCAACAAAATACATGAACTTTCAACGAAATTATTTAATTTTAAAAACAAAAAGAGTATTTCCACCCAAAAATGATGGTTTTAATTTTTAACAATATAGGTGCATTTACGACAGAACGAATTTACAACCAAAAAATATTTATAGTTGATAACTCAACCGAAAAATGTAATTTTTAATAAAAAAGTATAATTTTTACATAAAACAATTTACTTTCTACAAAGAAAGACGACCTTTAACAAAACACATGATTTCTTAACCAAAAATGGTATTGATTAATTGTCAGTTTCAAAAATGTATTTTCAACGAAAGAGATGAACCTTCAAATAAAAAAAAAAATAAAAATTTAAAAAAGTAGTTGAACTTTTGATAGAAAAAGGACATTTTTACAAAATAGTTACATTTTCAACAAAATAATTAATTTTTCAATCAAATAATTGAGTTTTTATCCAAACGAGATGAATTCCAAAATCGCCAATTTCTTTAATTTCTTTCAAATGCGGATTAAGATATAAATAAGACTATTATAATATAACATAATTAGAATACTATCATTATTAATATACGTATATATTTATATATATAATAGTATTAATATTTATATCATTTATATTTTATACATCTCGTTTCAGATCTGGGATCACTGCCCATTCGATGTAGCACACATTTGCTACTGGGAAAATATGCTTCCAGAGTTTTACGTGTAGTTCAATAAATTTCTGCCTCAGTGCATGATTTTTCGTCATTTTTTGAGGTTATGGCTCAACCATGACGTGATCCATAGGAATACGTGTGCCTTGTTACCAGATCCGCACACTTTTTTGTGTGGCTGTGTAATTAATTCAAAATTACAATTGTCAATAAAATTAAAAATATTATTGATGTAAAGAAGCTTCGAAATTCTTGAACTATGAATAGGTAAATTTTAGGAACGATTGGACGAAATTGAAATTCCAATGATTAATTATGGCAATCGATGCACTTTGTCAGAATTTCGGAGAAATATAATTACATCCCTATTAACCTAAGTATACATGGAATTCTTTAAGGACCATAAAGATAACTCAAGAATTGCTCTATATTGATTACTGATGACTAGATATCAATGGACAGTATAGGCATCAACGAAAAGTCCTTATTCAAAATTATTAATCAACAAAGTCCTAAAGATATTTTCCAAAGTCCAAAATCTTGAAAGAAATAGAACTGTCAGCATTGGAAAATTTTGAATCACGCCACATCCTGCCTTTGTTCCCAAAGTAGTCAGAAGAAATCAAATTTCGAAGTCGCAAAATCACTACCAATATGCGGATGAGGTTGATCACAGCCAAGTCTGTTTAGTATTCTTCGTTGACTTCTTGACTGGAAAGCAAGTTAGCTCGGAAATAAAAAAGGAACAATGTGAAAATGTTTCCCTGCTCCGTCCGATTTTCCGTGCACGTGCGCGTCGTGGAGTCACCCCGAAGGTTCGGCCGATAACGGATGTGCTATGGGGGGTTTTGGGACCTTAAGTGCGCAAACGAAAAACGTGAAAAATAAACTTTGGGCAACCGGAGTTAGGAGTGAAGAATTAAATTATTCAAGAACTAGAAGGTTGAGAACAATGAAAAAATTTTGAAGTATCCTTTCGAGTGAACCTTCGGAGCGGCGGTTACGCTGCGCGTGAGTAGTTAGTAAAAATAGTGGCAGCTGTCACTAAAAGGGATTTAAACCACAAGTCAGACGTCTATTCTCTTTATTATTGGTTGTTGTTAGCTTGTTTTACTTTCTTTGTCAAACAAAAGAAAAAAAAGTGATATCACAAAATTTACATTCCGTTTGTCCTTTCTCTCTCTCTCTCTCTGTCTCTCTCCGTGTCTTGCGACCCGAAAAATAGTTGGAAGGTACTTCGATGTTTTGTAAATATCCCAGTCATTAAGTTCTGAATTCAGCCCGTCGACTCTTCTCGCTCGAAGGTCAGGCGGTAGTATTAAGGTAAAAATAAGTTAAATTTCCGATGTAGTCCTTTTTCAATTAAAATTTTTTAAATTGTGTGCTGTTTTGAAAAATTCCAAAACCGAATAAGCTTGAGTTTCCTCTTATTTTGAACTATATAAAATTCAGGTTTATAAACTTATTTGTCGACCCTGACACGTTTAAGAAGCAGAGATTAAAAGCGAATCCCACACAAAAATAAAAAAAAAAAACATTTTGCGAGCGATCCTGGGTGATTGCCTGAATACCTCCGACGAGTCGATAGAAAAATCCAAACTTTCCACACTATCCGGGTTTTTCAGCTTTTCTGATAAACTTATTTTTCAGAGGCGTATTGGTTCGTAACAATTCCACCACCATACTATTTATCTTACATTCGAACTCTAATCTACCATTTTTATTCCTGAAACACATCATCTTTGTCTTTTTCTCGCATATTCTTCGAACACTCTCAAAATCAGATTCATGCCTCTTTCATCATCTGCTACTAACACTACATCATTTGCATATGAGGCAAAAACAACTTGATCTAAGTTGTTTTTATAAAAGTATATATTCGCCTTCAATGGCACATTATTTTGAAATATAGTGCATTAAAGCAGTTATCGAAAATGTTTAAAGCCGAATATACTAAATTCTCTGGCGCGGTTTCATGCATGCTGCCACGTACAACGCGGAGATCTAACCTTTCCTAATGAGCTACTGTCAGTAAGTCGTGCTTGAAAGTTTCTCTCCAGTTGTACAATCCGGTATTTTTAAAGAGAAAAGGAAATACTTAGAATGACTCTTACAATTTCTTACGGATTATAACCAAGAATGGTTTTAAAATATTCTGGAAAGAACCAAGAATCGAGTTTATTTTTATTGAACTCCAAGGACTGACTTATATTTCATAACATTTTTTATCAAACACATTTTTTGTAATACCATAAAATATTTCAGCAGCTTAATATGTAGAAGTTAATTGCAGAATATAATAATGATAATATTTGAATTTTTTAAACAAAAATTCAGCTCAGAATAGCATTCTTTTCGATTGAGACGTGGCCTGAAATAAAGTTACACCATTTTTATACATTCCTGTGCATTTTCTTAATGACTATCAATTTAAATTACAAGAATATTTTGTTAAAGTAATTTTGAATTGTGCGCCAAGTGCGGCCAACCAGCGTGCCGCCCTAACTAAACCGAAGTCGCATAGTTTTCCAACATTGGCATCACTGGATCCTGGTAAAAATATAGTTACAAAGTAAAAAATAAATTTATAATAATTTATTTGTTGTATAGATATTGTATACGAACATTATAATAATAAATAAAAGATATATGCATAATTTTCTGACCATAAAATCCTCGTTTTAAGCAGAAAAATGAATTTCGTGATATAGTCTGAAAAAAATGAAAACTTAATGAAAATCGGTTGATATTTTCACTAACAAAGGAAACATTTACAGATCATGAAAACATTAAATTGGAACTCTTAGTGTAACAAAAGTGCAAGAACTCTTGAAGTTATTAACCGATTTTTTTTCTATCTTTTATAATGTTCTCGTCATAATCTAAAAAATCTGACGCTGCCTATTAAAAAAAAAAAAACAATTTATTAATAATTTACCAAATTTTCATTTTTCTCAACTGACTATAATTCTCTAACAATAGGAAGGTCACGCTAGGCAATCATCCGCGCTCGCACGAGATGCAATCAAGTGTCCCGCTTGGGTTCCAGTATTTAAAAAAAATTTGACAGTGGCAACCCTGCCGCTCCCCAGAAAGTGCAAAAAAAGTTTTGGGAGCGCTGGAGTATTAAAGTGGTAGCCCCCCCCCCCCCCGAATTTTTGTTTATAACTTTTCAGAAAAGCCATATAAATCGTGTATTTGCTATAAGTGGACAGAACTTTTTTGGCCAATATTACGTATAAAGCAGGGATGTCCAAGGATAGTTCCCTGATTCACTTCTCTTCTCCCTCTCCGAGCACTTCTCTATGCCTTTTCTCGCACGTTCTTCCGCTCTCTATATAAGGCAATATTTTTATTTGTTTATTTATCTTTTAAAGTATGCAAGTAGTCTTCGGTTCTGACTGGACATTTCTCGCTGCTTCACTTCAAGCTATCATTTTCTATTTATCTGGGGTATAGGTTCATAATTAAAACAAAAAAGCAGACTTTCTTTATATAAAACTAACCCTGCATATAGGTTTTTATTTGCTTTCATATTGGATAATTCAATGCAGGTAAACATTAAAATCTTATGGACTACTGTTATTTTGGGGCAAGAACGGGTAAATGAATTTAATATGAATTTTTCGGAAATAGGAAAATAGATCCAACTTATTTTCCGTTTCCCGCTGTACTTGCTATTTCTAAATCGAATAGAGACTAAGCTACTTTTTACACTTGATTTTAAAGATTGAGTTTAAACATGATCACTTTACCAGCAAAAGATTCGAATTCAAGTTTTAAGTCCGTATTGTCGTTGACGTGTCTACATGTTGATGAATCGTGTAGAACACACTAATTGTAAAAAACTAGACGATTACATCCTTTGCCCAGGTGTGTTCCCCGTCAACGAAACGTCTAACTATAAAACTTGCGAATCCCAACTTCTACTGGAACCTACGGCATACTTCCTGATAGTTAAACAACTTCAAATATCCCTTAGATATGTTTTAAAGTTCCCTTGATATTATATAAACTTATTACATGCTAATTCAAACCTGGCTATTTCTGGAGGAAGTTTCCTATCAGTGAAGGCATAGAGCACAACATCCAAACAGTTAAACTACTAATTAGGGACCTTTAAGTTCATTTCAGAGTTGCCTTATTATCCTAATACAATAATTTTGGCGTGCACTTTCACTTCCAAAATTCTCCAAAGGGATCACATTTCTATCACAGCACTGGTTCAGTAGGATCAGATTGCCTCGGTGGGACGCTTCGTGGAACTACCAGTACTTGATATTCTGCTGGTTAGCGACAGGGCTGAGCTCCAGCCCTAATATTATTCCGAACAATGGTTCGTCTTCTTGTACATGCAGCACAGATGACTTTCACTACAGTTGAGCCCAGAAGCATTAGATGACTTTGTGTCAAATACATGACTACTAAGGAGATAAAACTTCCAATGCCTATATACGAGCCTTTCGATAGGGTATGGTAGCGTTCCATATTTTTTTCATGGGCTCGAAGGTGAGAAAGTTTCCTTTCGATATCCAATAACGATTGGTCAGCCATTTACTCTTTGCAACAATTGGAAAAATTTTTTCTAATTGCCGATGTACTAGTGATTCATAGAAAAATTCCTTCTTGCCCATATTGAATGTCAGGCCTGGTAAAGTTAATTATTTTATCCTTCTGCTGCAACTAGTCATTATATCGATCAATCCTGACCCTGATAATTTTAAGTCCTTAGAAATTAAATTTGGATAAATTATCTCAGCCGCAGTTTCTTACAATGGGGAGTAAATCCAACCTCGATGTGTCTTGCGCGGAGACTAGTAGGGTTCCAGATGGAGAAAAATCCGAACGTCATAACTCCTCAGAGTTGCTAGTTTAGGATGAAGCAGTATTTTGATTTCTAACGTTCTATATCTGCGCGGATTTGTAGATGGATGTTTTTTCTTCGGAAAGTATGTAGATTTTCACCCTTTAATATTCATCGAGGTCTCCTTGGGCTAGAGTTAGATATGTCCTCTTGGCTTCTTTCATAGCCAAGTAGGGCTCCTCAGGTAAAATGTGAGCCCTTCCTAAACCGTTTCACAAAATAGCTTGTTGCACAGGAAGTGCGCGGATATAGTAGAGTATATAAATGTTTTCATCAACTAGGGGAATATCCAGGGTGGGTATCAATTTCCCCTGGCTAAATGTTGACGCAGTTGTTGGTATCTGTATAAGATCGTCTAAACTAACAGGAGGATCTGGATAGAGGGAAGTTGAGTCGTGAAACATGATTCTGGACATCCCTCAGTTCGGGTTCAAGATATTTGGATGATAAAAGAATAGGACGGAGATGTCCTTCCCTAGCAACTTTGCTAAAGGTTAATAATTGTTTTCCAGATTTTACATAGTTTTCTAGTCCTGTTTCCAAGATCTGAGACGTCAGCATTAGTATCTTGGAATAATTAAAGCGACTGTTTAAATTTTCTATTTTGTTTGTTTTCTCCGTGAACTTCCCTAGATTTTTTGATAGGTCATGAATCGTCTCTCGTGTTCTTCGTTTTGAGCGTGGAGTTTTTCTAAATCTGCGTGAACTATGTGGGTCTGCTTTCTCCGGATATGCGTCAAGTTCTTCTGGTCCAGGTTCAGATTTCTAATAGTATCCCCATCTATTTATTGTCCTTCTTCAAAAGTAATCAAAACAGTCAAGATATAACGGGCATTTCCAATTAGGCCATTGAAGAGAAGTAAACCTCTATGTGCTGATATTATTCCTTCGAGTAGATCTTCCTTTGGCAGATCATGTGTACGAAATTCCAACTCAGCCACTTATTAGTTTAGCGTTTCTTGAATCTTTTCGACGAATGTGAACCCATTTCTTAATTTGGTGTTATTGAAGAACGTATCACTTAATGTTTCTACCACTACTGGGCATTAGTTTTGTAAATTGATCATGTACTGAACGTCATTTTACATGCATTTTCGGTAACCTTAAGCAATTGGCGGAAGAAAAGGTCTATTAATCCATAACAAGCACCAATGTTGTTGCTGAATGGTTAGTTCTGGTAACTTATGCAGTCTTGAGAAGTGACTGGCCCCAAGAGATACAATAAGGTCCAGAACCAAATATTTGCCAAGTACATCTTTTAGCGATACCCTAAAAAATTGTCTGGTATTAATAATCAAAAATTTATTAAACATTGAAAATGGAGTTTTACCACCATAGCGCATGACATAACATACGGATGATCCATGGATGACAATGGCAATGGTACATTAATAGGTTATCTGCATACTTTCTAACGCTATCAACGCTCTCAGTCTTAAGAACTACATTATTATTTTCGGTAAACCGCAACGTAACGTTCCTTTAAGCGACACTTGGCCTTAATTAGGTTCTTTGCTGCGATTTTTTAAATTTCTTTGAGTTTGATGACCAGGTATTTCAGACAAGAGCCGTAAGATTTTAGCTTTTCATCAGGTATTGTACGCAAACATCAAGTATGAAAGCAATCTGTCCCAATAATCGTAATCCTTAACGTAATGCTTGATATAACCTGTAAGCACAATTTGGTTTCGCTGTAGTGACGCCTTGGTTTAGGGACGGTAGCCTGAGGTAGTAGTTGTTTAATTCCGAATATCTTCTCGAGTTTCCGCTCTTGCTCACAAAACTACCTCCACGATCGGTAAGAATACTTCGAGAGGCAACATATTGATATTAGATAAGCGGCGAAGGCGTGAGAAATCGCTGTAGGGAGCTTTCCGACTGTATCCAATGAGATTTTATTAAAACCATGCAACAAGTTGTCTATAACAACGATAGGGCTTAGTGGCCTCGAGGGCGAAGATGAATCATTTTCACACCCCGCCTCGAGGGCAAAGGAATAAAACCCTGAAAGAACCTCCACTTTAGGGCAAAAGCTCGTTGAAATAAAAAAGATTCAATTTTTAACTTAGTATCTGAATGTTTTGACTTTGCTTAAAATTTTCTCAATTTTTCCCAAGTAAAAAGGCAGCGTAGCGTAGCGCATACGACAGAGGGTGAAAAATACCCAACCACTGCCACCACAGTTTGTTACGAACAGAAAATGTTACTTAAATCTCGTGTGCTGAATTAGGTTTTGCCTAAAGAACCAAAATGATAACCAAATTATTTTATTCGAGTATTTATTCGTTTTATATTGTGGATATGCTGTCTACGGTTCTGACTGCACATTGCTCGCTGCTTCACTTCATGTAAACATTTTATGTTTATCATTGCTGTAGGTTTATAATTAAATGTGGAGACGTTTTGATAAGCTTCCAACCCTACATATGGATTTGAAATGTGATATGAAGCTTAAGGTTTGAGAAAACGAAGAAAAAAAATTAGGAACGTTTATGTACTAATAAATTTCAAGTTGCCAACAAAATTCTCACACATTTTTTCCTGTATGTAGTTGTGACATTCATTAGTACATAAACGTTCCTCAGTAGGTTTTTTTTATTTTCCCAAACTTTCATTTCGATATCTCATTTCGTGTGTATGAGATTTTAACTAGAATCGACGTCCCGAAAGCGAAGTTGAAAAAGGGCCGGTATCAAAACAAATAATTCTGCGATTAGGACTTAGAAAAATATTTTATTCGCCCTTTTCAGACCGTGAAAAGAATTCCCTGCTTAGCTAGTTCACAATACACATACCGGATTGTTAAAAAGGACTAAAAACAATGTATTAAACTAAAAGCGCCGTTAGTTAGTAAGTAGGGATAGTGAGTAAAAATAAAATAGGACAAAAATAAGAGCGATCTTACATGTAAATTTACTCAGTCTGGACAAGAGCAGTACAAACTGTCCCCACGCCACTCCCGGGTACTCGTTCCTCCCGGAGGGATGAGCGGACAGCATTACCAGGGATAAGAACGGAAAAATGAATTTATTATGAATTTTGCAGATATAGGAAAATAGATAACTGTTCGACATACCTTTGGTGCGATGCCTGCCTTTTACCTTTTGCAACCCGTGAAGCGTATAGTACTTGCACTTTCCATTCCGTTGCCTGTTTTACTCGCTAATTCTAAATTAAGTAGAGACTAAGCTATTTTTACACTTGATTTGAAAGATTGAGATCACTTAGCCAGAAAAACACCCGATTTTGAGTTGTACGTCCGTCCTGTCATTGTCATGTCTTCCATCGCCACGAGAAGGTCGCACGAATAGTCGATTAACCCGAAAAGCCGAAACTACAGGCGGGCAAGAAAAAATAGGTATGTTAATTGCCCTTTCTTCAAACTACCAGTCAAGGCAAGGCAGAATAAGAAACTGCGGTTATTTAGTGGCACTTATCGTGGCTCGTCGGTACGAGCTGCGCGCAAAGTGGGGTATTTTGGTTGAATCAGGGATTCTCATGTGATGTGGTTAAAAACATCGCGGAAACAAAACTGATCACATATGAATTTGATGACTATGAATATCCAGCCTCGCGACTTGTTTCCAAATGCAGTGGTAGCACCTTACCTTTCCAAAATCTATAATCAGTATGGCACCTGAACAAAAAGGTTACACGGCGCGAAATTATGTCAGAAAACTCTGGATAAGGAACTATGTAATCGGAACGCCCACTTTGCTGCAGCCAGAACGAGGCGGCATCACGCAAAGGGAGGCGAAACTGAGACGAACAGCGGGCAGGCGTTCAATAGAGGAAGAGCGATGCTTCTAGGACCAAACAAACATTAACATTCAGGTTTCTCTCAAGCCCTTATATCTGGTTGAACTGGATGACGAGCTTCGTGGCAATTTTCTGAAAAGTTCGACCTCTGGACTATCAATTGTAGTGTGTATAATGCAGCAAGAATATAGGTTGGGTAAGACAGAACGCGTCCCGCATACAAACAGCTGTCGAATGCCCTCATAAGTACTGAGGAAGAACGCCCAACCATCACTACCAACGAGGTTAAAAAAGTATTCGGACGCATGAAAAACTATTCCGCTCCGGAACCAAATGATATCAAGACCTGCTCTTGGAAGAAGTTTCCTTCAACCCACCAGCAGCTGGCCCGCATTTTCACTTCATATATATAGTTGAAGAACATACTCCGATATAATTGGTGGAATGGCGCGAAGTACTCCTGCCATACATGGGCCACTTATTTTACTCGAAGAATTATAGGCCAATTGTTCATCTAAACACACTATATAGGATTGTTCGGATATTTGGACCGGTATGGCAAGAACTGTACGAACAAAGCGGCTTAAATAAAGGCGTAGCAGGATGTCGGGAGAAACTGCTCAACGATATATGTGTCTGCAAATTAATGATTGCACCAGCGCGACGTTTCGATGGCCTGGATTGATTACCGGAAATTTTTCGACTCGACCTCCCATAGACTTATCGTCTGTTTTTGAAAAGGTTCATACTCACATCGTAAAGTGCATAGATAGATTGATGCCTCTTTGCAAAAAAAGATGTACTATCTCATCTGGAAAACATCGTGAGACAACTAGTAACGTTACCTTTCAGAGAGGTGTCTTTTAGGGTGAAACCATAAGCCCATTCCGCTTTTGCCTCACATTATTACGACTATCTCTCGCAATTCGCCATTCCAAAGGGTACTTTTGCACCAAACCGGGAAATCGAAAGCATGAGGTCTCTCATATATTTGACATGGATGATCTTAAGATCAATGATAAAAATAAAATCCAACTACACTACCATTCAAAAGTTTAAGTTCACCTCTTTTTCGATGATTGATTAAGTTCTCTTAATTTTAAATATGTCAAAGCTAAAACTTTTTCTCTTTAAAGGATTAAATGATCTAAGAATTCTGTAGAAAATAAGCACAGGATGAAGCCTATTTGTCCATTTTTCAAGTAGATATTGCAATAACAGTGTATATTTCAATGTTTTCTTGAATTTTCAATAACTTCCTTACTAATCAATATTTTGTAATGTTCTTTGGCCCATTTTGAAGCTATTTTTCCACAATACGATAAAAGCTTATGATTATAAATCTTGAAAATTTGCTAATCGAATTCCAAGGACTTGAAGCTGTAACAAAAAACATGACAAAATTTGAAAACATCTTATTTGTACGCAAATCAGAATACAAAATTAAATAAATATATATTCTGAGGAAATTTCATAGAAACTTTATAATTATATGTTTCATATATTCTACAAAAATATTTTGGTTACTACAGAGAATATTGCAATTTTTCAACTTTATCGTTACAGCTTCAAGTCCTTGCAATTGGATTATGTAATTTTCAAGATTTGCAATCATAAGCTGATATGATACTATGAAAAATAGCTTTAAAATGAGCCACACAACATTAAAAACTATTGAACATTAAAAAAGTGATTAAAAATTTAAGAAAATATCGAAATATACACTACTTGAAACATCTACTTGAAAAATAGGCAAATAGGCTACATCCAGGGCTCATTTTCTACAGAATTTTTATAGCATTTAATCCTTTATAGAGAAAAAAATTTTTGCTTTGGCAGAGTTAAAATTAAGAGAACTTAATTAATCAACAAAAAAGAGGTGAACTTAAACTTTTGAACGGTAGTGTACATCTACCTCTAAAGATTCTCAAGGAATATTCTAATCCCTATACCACACCTTCGCGCTGGAGAGACCTATACATACCTGGGCGTGCCACAGAGCCGCATTGAGGATGTGACATCCATAAAAGATACCCTCCAAAGCAGATACAAACATCTCATACGGCAGATTTGTTCTTCCGAATTGTCGGCGAGAAACAGAGTATATGTAACAAACATGCTTGCTGTCCCGGTGGTACTTTATTCATTTAGAGTGGTTCCATGGATGAAGGATGAGCTCCAATCTCTTGATATCGGGACATGAAAGGTTATGCACATGAACAAAAACATGCAGCTTCAGTCTTTTCTGCCACGACTCTACATCTCACGGCGTCAATGTGGTCATTTCCACTACAGCATTACGCGCGCACATTTTAAGCCAATACATTCACAATGATAGCTGCAGAGCATGTCATGCACACCCTAAACATCTAGGACACACACTATCTAGTTGTCAAGCTCATGCGGGTACGACCTACATCCAAAGGCATATAATGGAACTTTGTATGCTCGACAATTGTTTCTGTTGTGCAGTTGAGGCCTAATATAGTTCTCATTGACTTCGAGAAACAAACCATGTTCGTAATCGAGTTTTCGGCACCAGCTGACACAAACATCATATCCAAAGAGAATGAACAGAAAGAGACGTAAAGAGGCCTTATGAGGGAGTTGCGTCTGTTAGACCTTGAATATTCTGTTCAGCTAGTCGTCCTGATTCAGAGTTTTGCCAGATCATCGAATTAAATCCGGCACATACTATAACCACCTATTTTACGGTCGTCAGACTTGGTTCCGGCTAAAATTTTACCGCGAAAAGGCCTTCACCTACCGGGCTAACTGCACATTGCTTCGCACGTTCAAAAATTAAAAAACTTAAATAAATGCTAGGTTCTTCGAAATATGGTTAGCGAAACACAAATCATTTCAGTGAACCTAGATAATTCGTAAATCAATGCAAATAATCAATGACCTTCCAAACTATTAACCTTGATTTATGTAGAATTAAAACAAATGTTTTGAATTCTCTCAAAACATTAAATTTTATAAACTATTTCCAAGTTCAGCAACTTTGGTCGACGGAATAACTACTACTTGATAAGGATGCACTTTTTTTTAATTCTGTAGAATTCCGTATAAATCTTCGAATTGACTTGAAATCATTTGCATTATTTTGAAGGTTTTTCAATTTTCATGAAATATTTAGAATAGACGACAGCCACACACACAAAAAAAGTTTTTTCCCGGGTCTGGAGGTCAGACCATATGTACTATATGTTTTTAGGGTCGCTGAATCTAAATCCGAGGTCTAAAAAGCGCAGCACGTCAGCATTTTGACATGACCTCAAAAAACCTCATAAAAATTCTTTCTAGAGTATGGGTGTCAGACCATGTTTATTAGGTTTTGGGGATCGTTGAATCGGAAACCGAGGTGCAAGAATCCCAGCCAGTCATGGTTTTGACATAATCTCAAAAAATTTCTTAAAACTTTTTTTCCCGAGTCCATGGTAGATCATGTTTACTATATGCTTTAGGGTAGCTGGTTGCGAATCTGTAGTCTGAAAAACTCCAGCACTTCAAAGTTTTGATTTTCAAAGAAACTCGTGAAATTTATTCATCCGACTTCACTTATTGAAACAAAATCATCGCATACTTAAATGTTTATTTTTTCAAAGATTTGAATATATGTTTTACGCAAAGAAAATTATTTGACTACAAGAATAAATAAAGTTAGCCAAATTAGAAAAATTTTGATTGCAAAATTATTCGTCTTGAGACGAATGAAAATCCTTAATATCGGCGGTTTGTAAGGGTGGAAAAGCGGTCCCGCAGGCGTCGTCATCAAGCGACGGCAGTTTCACATTAGTTGGTGATTTGGCTAACGTGGAATTTAATGCTAAAAGAACCCGTGATTTCGCAATCACATGATGCGAATAAAAAAGTTTCTTGCATTTGATTTATGAGTCTGACTTCTTGATCATCCATTCTGATAGTTTAATTTTTATGTTCGTGTACTTGAGTCATTCGATTTCTATTCTACTCATTCAACAAGTCATTTAGTCTAGTCGTTTAGAATTCTACACATCATTTCCATTTCCAGTAGTTTTTAGAGTAGAAGTAGTATTCCAAAAGGGAAATATTTCTGAATTATAATCTTGAAATCATTTTTCGTTAGGAATTTACCTTTTTTGCTTGAAAATTTAACTACTTGCGGTTAAAGGTTAAACTCTTTTGTAAAAAATTAATTTTGTTGAAAAATAAGCTCTTTAGTTAGAAATATATTTTTTTATTGTTTGTATTTATGTATCAATGTATAATGTATGTATGTATGAATGTATGTATGTAAATTATTCTCTCCCTTCTACGGGTTTGAGGGCCTCCGCTCCCTGTACATACATTTACATTTCATCCTCAATCTAACTTAACAACTGCTTTATATTCTAATGATTCGCCTTATTTAAATATAACATTAAAC
Organism: Belonocnema kinseyi; assembly: GCF_010883055.1. Lineage (NCBI taxonomy): Eukaryota > Metazoa > Arthropoda > Insecta > Hymenoptera > Cynipidae > Belonocnema > Belonocnema kinseyi. Next base: position 26,183,344 of record NC_046658.1, read on the forward strand.
CACCAAAATTAAACTAGAGAAAATTCCTAAAAAGTTAAATGAAAAAACCTCTTATATTCAAAAGGTACCGAGTTATGATCCTTTAAAGAACCCGGATTTTTCTGGAAAAAGAGGCCAAAAACCGCAATCCGAAATTTTGTATCTGTGCTTTGGAACATGTACACGTTTCCTTTGCGTCGGGATTGGTTTCTTTATGGAACCATGCTAGTAGTTTCTGGAGCCTACAACTTCTCTGACAATTTTAATTTCAAACATTGAAAAAAATATTTGTAAATATATAGATGATAATATTAATGATTATATTAAAAATATTGTAAATAAATATTTCAAAATATTAAAATATTACATGGTAGATTAGTCCTTTCGATAAAACACTGAAAACATAAGCACCTTACACTCTTCCTCCGGGGTGGTATAGAAAAGAGTTCATCTTACGAAAGAATTTTGAAGCTTCTTATATATATTATATATAGTATATAAATATTGGAAAACTAATTAATTTTTTATTTACTTCGGCCACAGATATTCTGGAAGTAATCTTGCCAAAGTAAATGCATAAAATATGTACACAATTGATATAATGAAGCTTATTATTTAAACGATGCTTGAACAATTTAGTTTTTTTTATCACAAAAATTAGAAAAAAGTGTACAGGTACACGTACTTGTGTACATGTAATGAACATATTTCGCAAAAAAATCGTTAGCTACAAATAGCTCAAAGTAGCAAAAAAATGCTGTTTTTTAAGCCATAACTCTTCATGTGTGAAGAGAAGCAAATTATTATTTTTTTTTTAGATTTACGTATAATCTCCTGCCATACAACTTTTTCTCTTTCAACACTTAGGTAGCTTCACAGAGAAGCGGATTATTTTAAAAAACTAAACGCAAGTAATTTGCCTTAAAAAATAGGTCGTAAGCGGTCAAATTTGAGAGGCAAAAACTTATGACCTATAGGAGCTAGATCATTGAGTTTTTTTGGAACTACTTGAAATTACGTCTACTTTAATTGAAGTATTGAACATTTTTTTGTAAAATTGACAGATTCCAAAGTACAGATACAAATTTCAGTATTAGGTTTTTTTTCGCATTTTTTTGCAGAAAAATTCAGGTTCTTTGAAGGACCATAACTCAGCACCTATTGAAGATACGTTTTTTTCTTTCAACTTTTTTAGAACTTCCTACAGTTTAATTTTAGTGTTAAAGATTTTGCTCTAAGATGCAATGGGGAGAGTCAGTCCATGCAAACACGGTTTTTGGAACTTTTTAAAAAAATATCTCCGGTACGCACGTGTGTTATTTTTAGAAAGCTTTGAACTTTTAAGCCTTTTTTGTACGGGATGCCTGGACTATAATATTAAAAATTCTACTAATAAGTGATCTTCTAGGGCCTCCGTTTTCTCTTACCATAAAAAAGTATATTTTTCACGATTTAGAAATCAACTTTTACTTTATATTTTCGCTTTCACGATTACCCACGTGACGCTGCTCTATTCCCTCACATTCTCTTGTTTCTTCCAATTTCTTCATCCACGTTTCTCCCGATCCATTACCATTCAAAATCCATCTTACAAACTCATCTACAGTTAACTGTCGATTTTCCTCTGATGTGCACCTTTCTTATACATGTGCCTATGACTCCATTTCATAACCACATACACTACACAGATTCTCCTCTTTATCCATTCAATATCTACAAGCTCTCATTCCTTCTCCCATTCTAAACCCCACCACCCTACTCCATTTGTCTTCCTTTTTTATTTCTTGCAGATATTCTGGTAGAGTCAGTCCTTTGACCATCATATACCATCTATTGTACGTCGAATCCATAATCTTTTTCTATATCTCTTCTATTGGTCTTACTACAGGGTCCGGCACTCGAGGCTTAACCAATTAAAAAGGCTATAAACTCAGTGTGGAAAGTTACTTTTATTTAATTCAAAGTACAAAATGTGTGAAAGTAATAAAAAATTCAGAATCAATTCACTTTTGTTCGATATGACCACCTTTTGCCTTGGGACGGTCCAAAAACGAATCGCAAGCTGCCCGTTGCAGGTATTCTGGCCCACTCGCGGAAAATGGGTTTCTTCAGCGTCTCGAGACTGGTGTATCTTTTAGTTCGGACCTTGCTCTCCAAAATGGCCCAAAGAGAATAATTCATTGGATTTGCGTCTGGCGAATTCCAGAGCCATTGTGTGGACGTTATGAACGTTGTTTTTCAGCCATTCTTGGTTCACTCGAGGTTTGTGAGACAGTGCCGAGTCCTGTTGAAACGTCCATGGTCTACCATCGAAATTTTTGTCCAGTCACGGCTTCAAAGCAACCTCCAGAATACTTTCACGATAATATTTGGCATTTACCTTGACGCCAGGCTCGATGAAAACGATTGAAGAGCGCACATCTGCGGTTACAGCGGCCCAAACCATTATCTGTTGCGGGTGTTGCCTCCTGGCGACCAGTGGATATCTCAAATTCTCGTATGAACGGTCGGTCAAGTAAACCCTATCGTTTTGAGAGTTTACGAATTGCTCAATTGGAAAAATTTTCTCGTCAGAAAACACAATGTTCGTAAATTGACCGCTTTCGGCCAAGCGAAGCAACTCTTTCGCTCTCTCAAGTCTAACTTTTTGCTGCTTCGGTGTGAGATCATTTCGCTCAAGTCGCTTCTTCACTTTTTGAACCATCTCACGTGACGTTGCAGTCTTTTGATGACCACCTCCATGACGTTTTGAGATGCTACCAGTATTATTGTAACGAGTTATGGTGCGATAAACAAAAACTTTATTCACTTTAAGGTGATTGAGCTCACGAACAATCGCTGGTTGTGATTTTCCAGCTAAATATAAAGTAATCACACTATTACGTTTGAAATCCATCACTGATTTTTTTTCGCGTTTACTTTTAGCAAAATGCTTTTGTGCGCTTCTAAACAAAACCCCGAACTGTCATTTAGCAAACTTTTACACAGCTGATGCTCATGCGTCAGCTGTGCGAGAGGTCTAAAGTTGGTTACACTTCGAGTGCCGGACCCTGTAATAGCTCTACGTCTATGTCCTGCTATTTCATACCCCCTTATTTTTTCCGTTTCTTCCTCCGATTTTGAATTTCCCAAACTGCCTCTCATCTCATTCTTCCGAGCTTCGCCCAAGCATACTTGTACTATTCTACTCTCCTCTTCCCTTTTCAGCTTCTCTTCGAACCTTCAGGCTCTCTTAATTTTTCTAATTTCCATTTTCTACCTTTCAAATTCTTCCCTTAACATTTATCCTGGGTAACTTTAGCTATCCTCCATTACCCATCTTGAAAAATGCTCATGTATGCTTTCCACTTTCCTATGTTACTGCCATCCCCAGAACTCCATTCCACTCCATAACACAACACCGCCCAAAACAATGTATTACACAACCAAACCCTAATTCTACAATGGTCTTTGAACCTTATCTTTCCTATAACCCATAATTGGTGAGTGCATATCCGTGTGAGTTATAAGGTGTGTGTGCGTGTGAGGGTGGTTAAGAGTGCTAGGTGAAGAGTCATCACCCCCCTGATAAGTGAGCCGCCAGAACATATGATGACATATGTGGTATCATATTTCTTGTACATTAATGAATTCATCGTTGAATATAATTGCTTGTTATTGTCAATATAATTATGAGAAATAGTCGGTTTCTTTGATGCAGAGTGTGTAATATGATTATTTTGAGGGTAATTTCTGAGAAATGTATTTCGCAAGTTTAAACAGGTTTGCGCAGAAGAGTGCAGGGTAGCGAATCATCATCCCCTTTGATAGCTGAGCCGCCGCTCGGGAGATAAGATGATAACGTAGATGATTTATTTCACATGCACATGAGAGGGTGGCAATTCGAAGAAATATTTTTTGAAAACTACAACAGAATTTTAACTAAAAAACTCCTGCCTTTATTTTTTTTAATGCGCAAAAGATGCATGTGTATAGGTGACATTTGAAATATGGAGCTTATACCTGGCATCCTGTTTTTGACTATTAATTTGATTTACTGCTTCCTGATAGTTAAAACATTATTCTGTAGTCTAGAATCTATCCGAAAAATAAAATGAAGAAATATTCAAAGTCAATCGAATGGTTTAGGCAAGAAAGGTATCTAAAATCATAATAATATTATTCCATAAGGTAGATCAAATGCCCAGGGATTCTTGTTGCTTTATTCTCCAATCAAGTAACGAGCGATCGAGGACTAGAGATATATTAAAAATTTTAAATAAAAGTTTAAAAAATATAATAAATAATTAAAAATTTTTCAATCATCCACTGAAGCTACTGTATAGTCTTTATAGGATACAAGGATGATCTAATTTGGCGTTAAAATTTATTCTCTATAATGTTGAATCTCCTGAAACAAAAAGGTAGATATATATTACTATAAGATACCATAGAAACTTATCTTATGGATATTCTACATCTGTAGTGATTCGTGCTATGTTTCCACAATATTCTAAATGGCTTTTTAAAATAATACTCCGAAATTTTTTTGTAAACAACTTCAAGGTTATTTTTAGTGACGCATTACATTTTTTAAACTGCAAAAACTTGATATGTGTCTATTATAATTTAGAACCTTCTAGAACATTACAGCAAAGAGGGTGATTTATTATTAGATAGAGACAGTAAATCATATGCAGCATGTATACCTTAGAGAGAAAGATAGATGGAGAGAGAGAAAGAGAGCCATGTATTAAAAAATGTTTGGATTCAAAAATAATTTTGTAAAATTTGTAATATTGCAGAAGGATTTACGATTGAGCGACTCGAAAAATACCAACAGATTCTTAATAGGTCTGACTACATACAGTTGATCACTGTATCAGATTTAGAATTTTATATTGATATAGGTAGGATGTCAAATCAGCCATTTGAGATGAAGCAAATAATATTTGAAAACGCTTGATAGAATTTATAAAATATATCAGCTCCATAAAGATTGGAGTTGACTAAGAAACGTTGAAATCATCTTTCACATAATAGAGTGATCTGCTAAAAAAGATGCAATCTATTCACTTCAAATATTAAAATAAAGCATTATAAATAACAAAAATAAATTCAGCAGTATTAAAATTTAATGCAAGGAAATTGTGAATCAAACATAATAAAAAATGACACAGTGATCACGTGAATATCTGCTTTCTGGAACTCTTTAAATCCAAAGTTTATAAAAGCCAGTCCATAGAAACCTACATTACCGATATTCTAGAGATGCAGTGATTCGTGCTATGATTCCAGATTCTTCTATAACTATATTCTATAATTAAAAAATGTTTTAAATCAAAAATAATTTTGTAAGATTGCATAAGACTTTGCGATTGAGTGACTCGAAAAATACCACCAGATTCCTAAGAGATCCCTTTGCATACAGTGGATCACTGTAACAGATGTAGAATGTTATATTGATATAGCTAGGATGCGAAATAAACTATCAGCAATTAAGACCAGGTATGTCCCCCTGTAATAATAATATTACATAAGCTATTTGAGATGAAGAACATATCATTTGAATAATTTGAATGTCCTTGCTAGCATTTATTAAACAATTTAGTTACATAATTATTAAAGTTGACTGTAACAAACAATTAAATCATCTTTCACATAATAAAGTGATCTGTTGAAATGATTCAATTTACTGACTTGAAACAATATCTAATGCAAGGACACTGTGAATAAAAAATTGAAAGTGAAGTATTGAACACGTATATTAAAATGCACTATTATGTATAACAGCTGGAAATCTTAGTTTTTCTTAGAACCAACATTTTGTTTTAAATTATAGTTAAATAAACCCATTTAAAGGGGCCAGCATTTCAAGTTAACCGAATAATGAATATATAGCTGATTCTACTATAGCAACTTAATAAACGAAAACTTAGTTTCATTAACAAGAGGTCTTTCTTGTACAGAGATTATCATAGAGTACGCCACAATCAGATTTGCTGCTTCTTGCTTTAAATAGAAGATGGTGTTGAGAAGAAGGAGGAGGAGGATCCGATAATATCACAGTTCAGCAGTTACTGCAAATCTTAGATTTAGATGTAAAAATATAGGAGCACATTGGCTTCCAAATAACAACAAAAACTAAAGGAATTGTAGATAGTAATACCTTGTTCCTAACAACTGGGTGTATCTCCACTCACGGTGCTGAATTCTGCGCTGAGCTAGATAAATCACCATCCCCATATATTGACCTTTTCATGTCTTAAATCAATATTTAATAATGAAGAAATCTAATTTAATAAGGCTGATCGTGAAGTATCAATGGTATTAAAGTATGCTGTTATATAGCAGTTGCAAATAATTATTTTTCTTAGAACCAACATCTAATTTTTGTTAAATTAATCCAGTTAAACAGATAATGATTTCTAATTACCAGAATCATGAACATGATTTTGATTCAACTATGTCAACTTAGTAAATGAAAACTTAGTTTGATTCAGAAAAGGTTAATGAAAATTATGATGGATTGTGCCACTATCAGGTACGCTACTTTTCATACATTTGTAACCGCTTCTCCTGTTAAATTGTGATTTCTCCTAAATCAAGGTGAATTAACTATAAAAAATGTATGTTGAAGAAGGAGAAAGAGTAAAGGAGGAGGAGGAGGAGGAGGAGAATGAGGATACAATAATGATGTAGTTAAGACAAGTAGGTACTGAAAATATTGGATTCAATGATTATATGAACCAAATCGTATATTGCGTGGCATTTGGATGTGCAAAAAAAGGAGCGCAGAGCTTTAAAATAACAAAAAAACTTTTAAAAACTGTAGGTAACACCTTATTCATGAGTACTAAGTGTATCTCCATTCTTTGTACTGCACTCTGCGTTGAGTTTAATAAATCCAGTTAAATAGATAAGGATTTCTTATTAATGGAATCGTGAACATACTTTTGTCTCCACGATAGCAACTCAGTAAACGAAAACTTAGTTTCATTAACAAGAGGTCTTTGGTTTACAGAGATTATCATATCACCTTGATTTAGGAGAAATCACGATTTAACAGGAGAAGCTTGGTTACAAATGTATGAAAAGCAGGGTACCTGATAGTGGCGCAATCCATCATAATTTTTATTAAACTCTTCTTAATCATTTTTAAATGTTGATTTGAGGCGTAAAAAAGGTCGATATATGGGGATGGTGATTTATCCAGCTGAGCGCAGAATTCAGCACCGTGAGTGGAGATACACCCAGTAGTTAGGAACAAGGTATTACTAACTACAGTTCCTTTACTTTATGGTGTTATTTGGAAGACAATGTGCTCCTATATTTTCACATCTAAATCTAATATTTTCAGTAACTGCTGAAGCGTAATATTATCGCATCCTTCTCCTCCTTCTCATCGCCATTCTCTGTTTACAACAAGAAGCAAAAGCAGCATATCTGAATGTGGCGTACTCTATGATTTAAAACAAAATGTTGACTATGAAAAACCAAGATTCTTAGCTGTTATATATAATAGTGCATTTTAATATACGTGTTGAATACTTTACTTCAAATTCTTGATTCACAGTATCCTTTCATTAGATATTATTGTTTCAAGTCAGTAAATTGAATCTTTTCAGCGGATCACTCTATTATGTGAAAGATGATTTCATCGTTTTTTTACAGTCAACTGTAATAATTATGTACATAAATTGTTTAATAAATGCTATCAAGAGCATTCAAATTATTCAAATTATATCTTCTTCATCTTAAATAGCTGATGTAATATTTTTATTGCAGGGGGACCTACCTGGTCTTAATTGCTAATAGTTTATTTGTCATCCTAGCTATATCAATATAACATTCTAAATCTGGTACAGTGATCAACTGTATGTAGTTAGACCTATTAAGAATCTGTTGGTATTTTTCAAGTCACTCAATCGCAAAGCCTTCAGCAATATTACACAATTATTTCTGATTTAAAACATTTTTTAATACATAGCTCTCTCTCTCGCTCTCCATTTCTCTTTCTCCCTAAAGCATACATGCTGCATATCATTTACCATCTTTAGAAGTAGGAAAAAAAGTTTTCTATGCATTTGTTGACCTAGAAAAAGCTTTTGACAAGGTAGATAGAAGTAAACGTTGGGAAGTCCTGAAAGAGTATGAAGTCAATGGATGGATCCTACAAGCTATAAAAACAATATATACAGGTAGCAAAGCGAGTATAAGAGTGAATGGGAAACCGAGTGACTGTTTCGATATTATTCAAGGAGTTAGACAAGGATGCGTTATGTCTTCATGGTTATTTATATGATTTATGGACAAGTGTTTAAGAATGGCTCTCTTCGACGAAGAGGGTGTGAATCTCCAAACAGTAAGGGTACGTGGGTTAGCGTTCGCAGATGATAAGGTTGTTATGGCAGAGTCTATCGAAGACTTACAAAGAATGATGAATAAACTAGATGCAAGCATGAAGAGAATGGGCCTCAAAATTAACGCAAATAAAACAAAAGCTATGGTGTTCGAAGGAAAGAGTGAGAAAACACTATGCAATATTCTATTTAATGATGAGAGAATTGAACAAGTTGATAAGTTCGTATATCTTGGTAGCTTATTTACTAGGGACGGGAAGATAGATGAGGAATTAGATAGACGAATAAATGAAGGTAAGAAGGTTATTGGTAGAGCAGGTCCCCTTATCAGAAGTAAAAATATATCAAATAAAGCTAAAATGGCAATACATAATTCTATATTTGTACCGACTGTACTATACGGTAGCGAGACATGGACTTATCAAGAAAAAGATAAGAGTAAAATTAACGCAATTGACATGAGATTCATGCGCATAATATGCGGGAAACCCTGATGGACAAAGTAAGTATCGAGACAATTCTAAAAGAATTTGGTGCAGAAGAGACGCTAGTAGACACATGGGAAAGAAATCGGTTAAGATGGTTCGGACATGTTGAGAGAATGCCAAATGCACGACTAACGAAACAAGTGTATCAAGGTAAAGTAAATGGCAGCATGCCCAGAGGTAGACCGCGGAAAGAATGGTTAGAATGTGTGAATGAGACCCTAGTTAGAGGAGACATAAGAAGTCACAGAAACACGAGAGCCTGCATCAAAAAAATGCATGGACATAAAAGAACCTAGAGAAGTATGCCAGGACAGGAAAGTATGGCGGCAAATAGTTAATAAAAAGAGTGTCAGTAGAGTGAATGAAGCCTGAAACAAAAAACCTTGGCCACTAATGGACCCAAGTGGGGAACCTTACATAACGACTTCGTGAGGTTCTTCGCTTGGGGTGATTGCTAGAGAGATTGATCAGCAACCTGGGTCGGAGCAGTGTTGCGGAACGAACGTGTTATTTACTTAAATAGCACGAGAATTGTGGATCAATCTGAAAAATCTCTATCCCTTCCACACACTACCCCTTTCCCCTACCGAGTGAGTCACGCCTACCCCGAAAGGGAAATGGCTTAATGGTGTGATAATAATAATAATCTATTAATATATCTCCTCTTTGTCGAAATATTCTACAAGGTTCTAAATTATAATCGAAACGTCTAGACACGTTTGAAATATAACGTCTTTCTTCATGGCTAATGGTTTATTTCGCATCCTAGCTATATCAATAAATTCTAAATCTATTGCATTGATCCACTGTATGTAAAAGGACCTCTTAAGAATCTGCTGGTATTTTTCGAATCGCTCAATCGCAAAAACCTTCTGCAATATTACAAATTTTAAAAAATTATTTTTGAATCCAAATATTTTTTAATATATGGCTCTCTTTCTCTCTCTTCATCTATATTTCTCTCTAAGGTATACATGCTGTCACTAAAAATAACCTGGAAGTTGTTTATAAACAAATTTTGTAGTATAATTTGAAGAAGCCATTAAGAATATTGTGCAAACATAGCACTAACCACTACAACTGTAGAATATCGGCAAGGTAAGTTTCTATGGTCTCTGATAGTAATATATATCTATCTTTTTGTTTCAGACGATTCAACATTATAAAAAAATAATTTTAACGTCAAATTAGATCATCCTCGACTTCTATAAAGACTAAAGAGTAGCTTCAGTAGATGATTGAAAAAATTGTCATTATTTATTATATTTTGTATTTTTTAAACTTTTATTCTAAATCTTTAAGGTATATTTAGTCCTCGCTCGCTCGCTACTTAATTCGAGAATAAAGCAACAAGGATCCCTGAGCATTTGATCTACCTTATGGAATACTATTATTATGATTTTGGATACCTTTCTTGCCTAAACCATTCGATTGACTTTGGTTATTTCTTTATTTTAATATTCGGTTAGATTATAGACTACAGCATAATGTTTCATCAGGAAGCAGTAAATCAAATTAATAGTAAAAAACATGATGCCACAGAGATATTTTTTATTCCTCAAAAGCGTCATATTTTGATTTTATTTAATTCCTTCTAATTAGTTCACAAAATATGTGTAGTAAGTTTTTTTAAATCCGTCATGCGAAATATAAGTTCTGAACCTTTAATTCTAACCAATTCAACTCTGCCTCTCTAGATCTGAAATTATTTAAATTCACACATTTGAATAGATTTGTTTGGTGCATTTTTAAGACGTTTAAATACATTATTAAAATGTAAATAAATATAAATTTGAATATTCTTCGAAGTTATAAGTTATAGAAAGATTTAATAATGAAAAATAGGTTAAATAAATGTTTTCGTTGAATTCTACTAAGTCGATTGAGAGGAAAATAACTTGCACTTTTTCTGTTCCCGTGGTGGGATCTTTAGACAGGAAAAATCACGTATTCATAGGAATACAAATTCTTGATATTTCTGAATTCAACGCTTATTATCGGGCTTATTACACCGACTATTTCTCAGAATTATATTGACAATAACAAGCAATTATATTCAACGATAAATTCATCAATATATAGGAAATATGATACCACTCACGTCACCATATCTTCGGGCGGCTTACTTACCAGGGGGGTGATGACTCATCACCTAGCACTCTTAACCACCATCACACGGATACACACCTTATAACTCGCACGGATATGCACTCACAGATAGCGATCCAGATTCCGTCTTGCTTTTTGCTATTCGTACGGGAAAAGGTTAAAACATGGCAACACTGTAGATAAGGATTCCTGCAACTATGGTGACGTGATCAGAAGAGAATTTTATTTGCCGAGAATTGTTTAACATTATGTGAAATATGACGCCCCTGTCGGTAAATATGAAAAGAGGACGTTTAATTAATTTAGTTCACATAGATAAGAATTCCAGCAATCGACGATGACGTCATCAGAATGGAATTTTGTTTACCGCGAATTGTTATAATATCCAAAGGATGGTTGCAGATCATGGACATTGTTAAGGACGCATCACTGAGTTAAAAATTTAATACATAAATTATATTATTTTGTGGTGAAAAACTTCAATTCCGGGAATAGCAGGTATTAAATAGCCTAATATTGAGATATTGTATATCATATCATCTTCTATTCCATATTTTTGGGGCTGAAAACTTTCATCCCCATGATTTCTTTGTATTGAATTCCAATATCGATAGTGTGGATAGTTCAAAACTGTGATTCGTTAGTCAGCACAAGGAGCGAAACCAATCTTACAGCCTTCTGCGCTGTAGCCGCAAGTTTGCGACTCGTGCGGAAATCTGTATCCAGAACGCGCCCTACCTACCTGTTAAAAATTAATTTTTTTCCGTTCAAAATTCAACTATTTGGTTGAAAATTTGTCTCCTTTGATTTCAAGTTCATCTCTTTCATTAAAATTTATGTGTTTTGTTAAAAAAGTGTATTTTTGGTAGAAAATTAATCTGTTTGTTTGAAAATTAATCTTTTTTTTAGAATGAATACTATTGTTTAAGCAATCATCTTTTTGGTTAAAAATTAAAGTATTTCCGTTAAATATTTATAATTTTAGTTGACAATTGACCGGGAAAATTGAACAGCTTGACCGAGAAAAACCAGGAAAGGATCGGGAATTTGATATCGTCCGCTGAAGCGCCAACCTGATCTTTGAATTTTCTTGAATAATTCAGGATATAACTTGATTTATTTTTAATTTTCTAAATTTTTCTGCAAACAACAATAAATAAACTTTAGCCGATGGAACAATATTACTGTATTATTATGCACTCGTTTTTGATTAATTCTGCAGACTTCTGTAGAAATCCTGTAATTCTATTAAAATCTTTTCAATTTACCAAAAATGTTATTATCTTAGTATCTTAAGAATTTACGTTGAATTATTGTAGGCTTTCGTTTCCGGTACCGAACACGAAAGAACTCCTTTTTGTCAAGTGGTTTATTTTTGGCTTTCGTGAAGGGAATAAGGGTGAATGGATGCAGGAAAGGCAGAGTGTGCGGAGATCGAGTGTAAAGGGAAAAGGGCGAGTGAAGGCAAAGGTGTGAAGGGTGAAATTGAGTGGTTTAAAGTGAAAATTTGGAGCGTGTGAAGTTTTTGAGGTTAGGAGCAGGAAAATAGTTGCTTGTGAGTAATTTCTTCAAGAGAAGGAAGGATTTATTTTTCCTGACAACAAAAAAAGTGTTTTCTTTTTTGGAATTCTTTATAAGTTCTCAAAAATTTTTAAGTTTTGCTTTTGTGTTTTGATTATCTTCTATAAATAGTTGCATGGTCAAGGGGCAAGAGGTAGGTGATAAAGGCGGGAAACGTCACGGAGCTTTGCGTAAGCTAGGATGCCAACGACGCGAAGTCCACAAACTGGCGCCAGAGGACAACAGTTACTGGACATTAGCACAGAGTAGAAAATCATAGTGGCAGCAACAACTGACGTTGCTGAAAGCATTCGCAATGGGGGGAAGGGTGACGTTAATCGCCGTGTCAGCAGCGGTGATGAAAGTGTCGAGAAGTCGACCAGGGAGGGGAGAGTAGCGGACTCAGGTATCGGCAAGCATCGCGAGACTCTCAAATTTAAAGCGCCTCAAGAAGCTACGCAACGCGGGGTCGAACAGAAGTCTTGGCGAATGTAAAAAATGGCAAGCGCGACTAGCAGTAAAGGGAAGGAAGAAAGGAAAAGAGAGGCAGGGGACGATAAGGTAGAAAGGGACAGGGATAACACGAGAGTTAAACGGAAAACACCAGAGGGTGATAAGGGGGATATGGGGATGTTTAAAAAATATGAAGCTCTCATAAAAGGGTTTAGAGAGGAGACAAGAAAGAGATTGGATGACATGAATAGGGATATGAATAGGCAGGGAAACGATGTAAAGGGGGAAGTGAAAAAGGTAAGAGAAAAATGGGAAAAATAGGATAAACGCTGGAAGGAGAGAAAGACAAGGTTTGAGGTAAGCTAGAGAGCATTGAGAATTGACAGAGAGAGGTTGGAGAACAGATAAAGAGCAATGAGAAAAAATAACTTAGTAATTAAGGGATTGAAACTGGAGAGTGAAACGGGAGAAGTGGAAATAAAAAATCTTTTGAGAGACATTAGAGTGCAGGTAAGGGTAGAAGAAGTCAAGCGACTAGGAGGGACGAAGGAAGGAAAAGAAGAAATGTTTCTAGTAAAAATGGGGAATGAGGAAGAAAAAAAGAAAATTAAGGAGAGAAAAAAATTGTTGAGAGGAAGATGGGAAAGAATTGCAGAAGATCTATAATGTAGGGAGAGGAAAAGGTGATGGCAAATAGTGCTGAAACGAAGAAGTAGAAGAATTAAGAAAAAAAGGAAAAGTCTTAAGAAAGATAGGGGGAAGGGAGACGAAAAAGGGTCTGGAAGTAAATTAGAGGGGTTTCCAAAAGGCAAGGGGAAAAAAGTGAAGAGGAAAGAAGAGGGAAAGGAAGAGAAAAACGTGAAAATAGCTTTCTGGAATGTGTCAGGTTTGAAGAACAAGAATAAAGGATTTTGGGAGGAGTTAGAAAAGTGGGATGTGATTATGATGCGTGAAACTTGGGCAGATGAGAAGAACTGGAAGGGGATAAAAAAGCTGTTACCGAAAGGTTATGTGCAGACAAAGCAAGAAGCAAGAAAAGAACACGTTAAAGGGAGAAAGATGAGCGGCATAGTGTCAGAGATGAAAAAAGAATTATCAGTAAAAGGGAGAAAAGATAGGGACATGGAGGGAAAGGATGGAACAATGATAAGAAGAATTATAATTCGGAAAGTAGAAATAGCGGTGGTTTGTGTCTACAGAAGAACAGGGGAAGAGGAAGGCTGGAGAGTAATAAGGAGGTGGATAAAGGAAAAAAGAAGGAAATAGGAGGGGACTAAAATGCATGGACTGGCGAAGAATGTGGAGGGGGGAGAGGTTATAGGATTAAGAAAAGAAGACATATACAAGGAACTCCAAACATGAAGAAAGGGGATGAGGAAAGGGAGATCACGATAGACTACATCTTGGCTAAAGAATGAATGCGGCATATGATAGGGAGTAATAAGGTAGGAAATTAGATAGGGTCCGAGCATTTCCTGGTCATAGCTACAATAACAAGAGGCGTCAGTAAGCGTAGCAGAGGGGGAAAGGAAAGAGGCGATGAAAGTAACACGAAAATGAGAGTTTTGGGGGTAGATGAATTAAAAGAGTTGAAACAAAAGATGGAAAAGGAGAAGGTTAGGTATGAAAAAGAGGGACGAGGAATGCTCGAGGAGTAAAAAGAGAATGAAAGAGTGTGTTAACAAATGTAGGAAGGGGAAAATGGAGAAGAAGGAGTATAACAGGAGGAAAAAAGAACATGAGAAGATGCTCGAAAGAAAAAGACAAAGCGGAAAGGAAGAGTATAAAGCAGAAGTAGAAAAAGCGATCAAAGAAGGTAGGGTGTGGGATGTGATAAATACGGATAGAGGGGAAAAGAAGGGCGTTAACGAAGAAATAGAAATGAAGGAATGGACGGATTATTTTAAGAGTCCATTAGGGGGAGAGAAAAATAAGATCAAAGGGGAAAAGTGTAGGATAGTCCAAGGAGAAATGGAGGAAGGGAACGAGATAACAAGAGAAAAAGTGGGATCAGAACTATATACAATATCTACGTACTTAACTACTTAGTTAACAGAAATTTGGGGAGAAATAAAGGAAAACTAGTCGCTTTGTTCGTAGACTTGAAAGCAACGTTTGACTAAGTGAACAGAAAAGTGATATGGCAAGCAATGAAAGAGTGGGGTGTAGAGAAAAAGATGGTGGAGAGGATAAATGAAATTTTGACTGAAACCAGGATTAGGGTGAAAATAGGAAAGAAAAAAGGGCAGGTTTCCTGGATAAAAAGAAGTCTAAGGCAAGGGTGCCCTTCCAGGCCGTAACTATTTAATATCCTGCTAGCAGACTTAGAGAAGAATCTAAAGGAGAAAGGGCAAGGAGGGACGGTTTTGGGTAATAGCAATTTATATTCTCTAGCATAGGCGGACGATGTAGTTCTATTAGCAGATGATGAGAAGAGGATGAATGTAATGATGAGAATCTTCGAAGAATATGTGGGAGCAAAAGATCTGACGGTGAACGTAGTCAAGACAACGGTGATGTGCTTCAGAAATAGAAAGAGCAAAATAAATTACGTTTGGAAGATGAACGGACAAAAAGTGGAAATTGTGGAATTCTGTTACCTAGGTTTTTCGTTTGAGGCAGAAGGGGGAAACGAGCTGTAGGTTAGGAAAATAATTAAATGTGCGAGTAAAGTAATGGGCCAAGTGTAGGGTATAGGAAAGAGAAAGTTCAGGATTGATTGGAGAAAGAGGGTCTGGTTGTTTGCTGCGTTGGTTTGAGAGGTGTTGTGTTATGGTGTGGAGATCTGGGGATGGAAGGAATATAGAAAAGTAGAGAGCATGTATGAGCGATTTCTGAGGTGGGTAACGGAGGTTAGCTGGAGTTGCCCAGGATATATGTTAAGAGAAGAACTAGGAACAGAAAATATGGTTACTAGACAAATTAAGAGAGCCTGGAGGTTTGAAGAGAAGCTAAAAAGGGGGAGGGAAGCAGAATAACACAAGCATGTTTGGGCGAAATTTGGAACAATGAAGCGAGAGGAAATTTGGGAAATTCAAAATGGGAGGAGGAAACAAGAAAAATGAGAAGGGTTTGGAATATTCGAGAAGGGGTTACGGAGTGGCAGGACATAGAGTTAGAGCTATTATTCAAATAAAGAGAAGAGAGTTGGACAAAGATGATAGATTCCATCCTTTCTCTCCATGTCCCCATCTTTTCTCCCTTTTACTGATAATTCTTTTTTTACCCCTGACACCATGCCGCCCATCTTTCTCCCTTCAACGTGTTCTTTTTGGTAAAAATTCCTTTTCATCCAAAGAAAAATTAATTTTTAATCAAACAGCTGAATGAAGAATATTTAACTGTAATACTTGAAGTTTCAACCAAAAAGATGAATTTAAAAAAAGATGACTAATTTTCGAACAAGAAAATTTATTTTCTTCCCAAAAAAGTCGGTTTTCTAAAAAAAAAGTTTCTTTTTAAATACGTGATTAAATTTAAATTATTAAAATTGAAATCATGAGTCTTCCAAAAGCAAAATTAATTTTCAACAACAAAAGAGTTCAGCTTTTAAACACAAGCAGTTGAATTTTAAAGAAAAGATGGTAAATTCGTCGAAAATTTTAATTATAATTCAGAAATACTTTCCTCTTCGAAATAACACTTCTACTAGAAAAACTATTTGAAGCACTTTCTTTTTCTAAACATCAGAAAAAGGATCTTTAAAATTGTGACAAATTTTGACTTCGAACAGGTATTTTTTTAAACTCCTTTCTTCTAAATCCTATTTTAAATTTTTTTTTAAATTCTCCTTCTATGTCAAAAAATCCCTGTCCCAAGGGAAATTATATTTCTTTGCCAAAACTCCATGTCTTGAAATAAAAACAGCAATTGTTTTCACTCATATGCCATTAAACTGTAGATATATCTTTATTTATTTTTAAATATTTGAATTCTTCTGATAATATGAAATTTTTTTCAACATTCTTCAATTTCTTCAAATTTGTCGAACGGGAAACTACTACTGGCTTAGTGTGAACACGGTTTTTTTTTTTAATTTTGCAAAATTTGCTATAAACCTTTTAATTCACTTGAAGTCATTAGAATTCCTTTAAAGTTTTTTTTTATTTTCTTTAAATTTTAAGTTTTCAGAAAAATTCCGAAAGTATTTAATAAATCAAGTTATATCCTGAATTTTTAAAGATAATCCTGAAACGTCTTTACAAGAATTCAAGAAATTATGAGCAGAAATCAAAAGACTTGAAGGAGTTTACAATAATTCAACTTGAATTATAAGATTTCAAGAGAATTACAAAAAGTGTTAGAAGATTCAAAATATTTCCATTGAATTCAAAGATTTCGATCGAAAACTGTAGAATAAAATATGTGTGCATCATATTTCAGTAGTAGTTCAGGCTTCGACCAAAGTTGATGAATTTGGAAATAGATAAAAATAAATACATTTTTCTGAAGAATTTAGAGAATTTATAATAAGTCAACGTATGTATCTATGTATGTATGCATTTAATCTCTCCCTTTTACGGGTTTGAAGGCCTCGGCTCCCTGTACATATATTTACAATTCCATCCTTAGTCTAACTCATCTACTACTTATATTCTAGTCTTTCGCATTACGCAGGATAAACAATAGTAACAGCAGTAACATTAATTCTTAAAATGAGCGAGCATCCAGGGCTTTCGTTTCCTCTTACCAAAAAAAATGCATTTTCCACGATATTGAAAACAAGTTTCGCTTTTTACTGTCCTTTTTCAGGATCATCCGTTTGGCTCTGCCCTACTCCCTTTCTTTTCCTTACTTCTTCCAATTTCTTTATCCACATCACTCCCTGTCCACTACCATCCAAGATCCATCTTACACACTTATCCACACTCAACTGTCCCTTTTTCTCTCCTGTACATCTCTCTAATACATGTCCCTATGACTCCATTTCGTATCCACATACTCTTTATAAATTCCCCTCTCGAATATTACAAACGCTTCTCATTTTTCTCCTTTCTTCCTCCTATTTTGAATTTACCCACCTCAGAAATCGCTCATACATGCTCTCTACTTTTCTATGTTCCTTCCATCCCCAGATCTCCACACCATAACACAACACCTCTCAAACCAACGCGTCAAACAACCAGACCCTCTTTCTCCAATCAATCCTGAACTTTCTCTTTCCTATACCCTACACTTGGCCCATTACTTTACTCGCACATTCAATTATTTTCCTAACCTACAGCTCGTTTCCCCCTTCTGCCTCAAACAAAAAACCTAGGTAACAAAACTCCTCGACAATTTCTACTTTTTGTCCGTTCATCTTCCAAACGTAATTTATTTTGCTCTTTCTATTTCTGAAGCACATCATCGTTTTCTTATCTACGTTCACCGTCAGATCTTTTGCTCCCACATATTCTTCGAAGATACTCATCATTAGATTCATCCCCTTAGACCTCTTTCTATCCAGAAAATCTACCCTTCTTTCTTTCCTATTTTCACCCTAATCCCGGTTTCAGTCAAAATTTCCTTTATCCTATCCACCAACTTTTCCTCTGCACCCCTCTCTTTCATTGCCTGCCATACCACTTTTCTGTTCACTGAGTCAAACGCTACTTTGAAGACTACGAACAAAGCGACTAGTTTCCCTTTATTTCTCCCCAAATTTCTGTTAACTAAGTAGTTAAGTACGTAGATATTGTCTATAGTTCTGACCCCTTTTCTAAATCCCGTCTGATTATGTGGGATACTTTATTTTTGTTCTACCTGACTCTCCAACCTTTTTCTTAAGATTTCTTGACAAGCGGTACCACTAGTCCCATCGTCCACTCTTCCGGCCAAACTTCCCCTTTCCCGACCCTGTTGCAAATCTTCCACATCTCATCCCTAATCCCTTCTACTCCATACGCATCTTGTTATCTCGTTCCCTTCCTCCATTTCTCCTTGG
Source organism: Belonocnema kinseyi (assembly GCF_010883055.1). Taxonomy (NCBI): domain Eukaryota; kingdom Metazoa; phylum Arthropoda; class Insecta; order Hymenoptera; family Cynipidae; genus Belonocnema; species Belonocnema kinseyi. The sequence goes on from NC_046658.1 coordinate 26,202,201, forward strand.
ACTATACTACACTTTTCCCCTTTGATGTTATTTTTCTCTCCCCTTAATAGACTAAATCCTAGTTTTAATTCTTTTAAAAAATTCCCCTTCCATGCCAAAAAGTCCCTGTCCCAAAGGAAATTATATTTCTTTGCCAAAACTCCATGCCCTAAAATAAAAACAACAATTATTTTCACTCATATGCCATGAAACTGTAGACAAAATAAAAACAACTTTTATAAGTTGCCCAAAATTACTAAAATAATGCAAACTTACATTTTTTGCGATCATAAGTAAATTCCCGGTTTTTAAATTTAATTCCCAGTCATTTCCCAGTTAAGTCGCAACCTTGGATATCTTTAAAAGAATGTAAAAGATTACAAATAAATTACAAGAAATCAAGAGAACTCTACAGAATTCAAAAGAGTCTAAGGAATTCAAAATAATTTAACATGTATTCCAAATATTTCCTCAAAATTAAAAACCTTCAAAATAATGCAAATAATTTCAAGTCAATTTAAATATTTGTACATAATTCTGCAGAATTAACAAAAATGTGAAGCCTAAGTCAGTAGTGTTCATCCATAGACCAAAATTACTGAATTTAGAACTAGTTTAAAATGTCATTTTTTGAGAAGCATAAGAGAATTAAAAATAAATCAAATTATATCCTAAATATTTCAAGAGAATTTTTTAAAATCTTTTTAAAAATTCAAAATATTACATTTCGAGTGTAAGGAATCAAAAGAATTCAAAAGATGTAAAGCAATTTACAACAATTAAACGTAAATTCTAAAGATTTTAAGAGAATCCAAAAAAGTTTTACAAGATTTCAACTGAATTCAAGTACTTCTATATAATTCTTCAAAATTAAAAAAAGACGTGTAAATCATTTTTTACGACTAGTTAACCCGTTGGCTGAAGATGATGAATTTGGAAATAGTTGAAAAGAATTCCTTTCTTTCAGAAGTATTCAGATAATTCAAAACAATCTATTGAATTATACAGAAATCAGGGTTAATTGTTTGGAAGGTAATTGATTATTTGCAATAATTTAAGAATTGTATCTAGGCTCATTGAAATGATTTGTGTTACGCTCACCAAATTTCGGAGAACCTCGACTCTATTTACATTTTTTTCATTTACCGAATTTCGATGAGGCACTATTTTACCTCGAATATATTTAAACAAAAGAATTAATTTTCTGTAAAATTGAACTCAAGCAACCCGATTTAAACATATAAACACATTCGTTAATGCAGTTGTTTTAGTTTTTTTTTTAATCTTGAACGCGCGAAGCAAAGTGAATTTACCGCGGTAGGAGAAATTCCTTTTCAGGATCGCACGCATACTTGCAACTAGCGGTTCACCAACATACAATTGCGATACCCAAAAATATAAAAGACGACAATACTCCAGGGACACCCTGTATGCATGTGTGTGTAAAGTTTTTCATAAGGACAACCGCGAGATATCCCTAGGAGCCGGTGCCATTCTGAAAAAATGCTACCTCTCCCGGCAAAATCGCGGTAAAATTTCAGCTATAATTACGTGTAACGGCCTTCAAATAGATGGTTACAGTGTACGATGGACGTAAGAAGTAACATCTATGTAGAAATTTCAAAAAATCGATTTTTTAAGCTAAATTGTTACGTAATTATGTCAAAAACATTGTCCCGAAACGATTTTACAAAAAAAAAAGTAACTGTACTCTGGGTCCGCTAAAGACGCCACTTTGTTTTTGAATAATTCTAAAAAAATCATTTATTTTTCCTATAATATGTGTAATAAACTTGTCTTCTTGGATTTTGACTGGAATATTATATCTCCTTAAACAAAAACCTCAAAATGACCTTCAAAAACAGCCCCCTACATAGATGTTCCCCCTTAATACGAAGATCCGAGAAAAGTCTCGTGCACATCGAATTCCCTCCTTGAAAACGGTTGTAGAGAAGGCATCAATTCTCAGCGACTAGTTACCAAATTTAGCGCTACTTCTATATCACGTAGTTACGTACAAATACTCTGGTCACGTATATGAATGTTACAATGTATTCCCAATACTAACGAGGGGCGGCAGAACATGTGTGGTATGTATGGATTACTCCATACATGGGAAGATGCTATGTATACGGAGAATATCTGTGTGTCAAATATTAAATAACTTAGTTCGGTAAACGGAGGACATTACGGATATTTATTAAAATTTTACATTAAGTCATGTGAAATGAAATAGGGTTATATTTGATATTAAAATATCAATTATTAATATAAATTTATTATGATTTAATTCGAGATTCAGTAAGAAATAATAGAACTAGATAATAAAAATTACCTGACAGTTAGGTAAAATGAGATATCGCGAGATTCTTTGGAAGCTCATCCACTTACTACACACATTCTCAAACAATTTGTCTTAAAGAATTACGTTAAATTACAATACATTACATATAATATAGACGCACGCTTTTAATCATATTAACGCTTTTAAAAATCGAAAACGCTGTGACGGATTTCGAACCTAACGACTAAACCTCACGGCTATCTTAACACTTAGAACATCGAGAAAAAAATCTTTGCTAAAAAGTTAAAGTACGAGTATGTGAGGGCCGTGCAACAAATATCTGTTCGCCGTTTATGGAAATTTCTTATTTTAACATTTTACTAATAAACGGGCAAATAAATTTAAATGAAATGAATAAAAACATAGGATAATTTTTTTAATTAAAAATGTTTCAACCTTAAAACCCTATATTATTTAATTTTCAATATTTTAAATTTGTGAAAAATTGAACAACCAAAACTTACAAAATAAATTTCTATAAAATCTATTAAATTAAATTAAATTAGTTTATGATTTAAGAAACAAAGTCAAACGTGTACAACTAATCTGTATATTTAAATATTTTCTGAAGTCCCACAATATTAACCGAAACTTAAAAGTTTTAACGTTTGTAGAGGGGACTTGGCTTTAATCTTCAGCTCTGACAATGTTGAAGTCCCTAGCGATTCTCATTTTACCATACTGTTGTGTAATTCCTCTCATAATACAAAGGATTACTTTGCGTTATTTTATTGATATACTGGTATGAAAATAATACAATATTTATATGAATTATTACATATTAAAATTTTCACCTTCTGCTGTTTGTATTAAATCCTAAAATTATTGTAAACTTTATCCAAATTGAGTAATGTCCTCAATTTACCGAATTAATTAGGTAAATTATAATGAACAAATTTTCTCCGTATATGGAACTTCATAACTGGTAGTCGTAGTATGTATATTAATTAACAATTTCATTTCTCTAAACACAGAACGAAGTGAAGTTTTCGCAATATTATGAATCAAGGACGCTTCATTTTTCAAATTAACATTTTTTCTGTAAAATTTCGAGAATTTTATTTCACTCCACCCCCACCCACCCGGTCATCAGAACCCCATACACGGTGCCAAATTGTTCTGTCTCCCCTGACACTGACACTCTTGTTAGCAATTTTAGTATTGAATGTCAGTGGAAGGTATAGTTTATAACGAATATATATCCGATTATCTTAGATTTAAGTAAATTAGTGTAATTAAAATAATAACTACGTGAAAGTAGATAAACAACTTTTTAAAATGTTGATAACCCATTTTTCTTTTTAAAAAAATTCTTAAGCTAACTAGCACGAAATACGTATTATCATTCAAAAAGCCAAATTATATTCTGAAATGCTAAGTTGAATTATTAATTTTTTAAATTATTCAGTTTACAATGTATAATTCTAAAATATTTTACCATCCAAATTTTCCAGTTTTGATCATCATTTTTATGGGTACATTTTCAATTGAAAAAATTTTAAGATGCAGTTTTGAAGACTTATACAATAAAAGATTATTAACTTTTGAAATTAAAATTTTTGGCAAAGAACGTTTTAAGTTGATTAACTGTAAATATAAATTAAATATTTATTTTTAAAATTAAACTAAACTTCCTGTATTCGAAATTAAATAATTTATTGATTTTATAGGACGATTTTGAATCAGATAAAATTAAACAACTTATAGATTTTGACGTTAAGCATTGATTTGTTTTAATTCAAAAGCCTTTAGTAGTTAATGTAAACTTACGAGTGAAAGTTTATAAATGTATTAAGATTCCTTGAAAAATTAAAAATGATTTTTTATTCTGAAAAATAATTTAAAGAGAATATTTAAAAAGATTGAAAAATATTTTCAAAACTGTAAAGATAATAACCTGGAAGATTTTAAGGCAAGTTCTTTATTTCCCAGGATTTATTAACAGTTTGAGGATAAAGTCCAATTATTTTGAAATATATTTGAAAATTTTCAAAATTAATTAAAAATCTATATAGTTTCCAAAAAATGTAAAATAAAATGTAGATTTTTTGAAGACTTTAAAATAAAAGATGCCAGATTTTTAAGGATTTTGAAAATTTTCAAGATGATAGAAATTTTTTTAAGGTTCTTGGGAAATCTAAAAGTGATTTTTTACTAATAAAAATACGTGACTGTTCGCGAAGAAAGGGCCCTAATGCCGAAAAAATCTATTTTATTTGCATATGCCAATTGATAGTTTCGAAATTACTCTTTCACTTCCAATAATCAGAATCTTTTAAAGTTAAGTACTTTTCTTGTTATTAAGCTACAAACATAGGCATAATAAGCATAAGCGGATACGAAACGAAGGGTTTGCGAAAACCAGCCCCACCACTCGCCATTGCTGGATATAACCGAAGCGGCCTGATGCGAGCGGAACTTACGGATCCGGTGCCTGAAGGTGTAGTGTTAAGTGGAAGAAGTGCTTTTCATAGAAGCATCCCCACTACTCAAATGTTAGCATGCGGACTCTGCTACAATCGCCCTTTCTGTAAAATTCAGCTTTGACGCTTTAGGTCCCTTTCTTTACGAACGGTCACATATATAGTTTTAAGAGAATGCTTCTAAAAGATTTCAAGCCCAATTTTGATGTATAAATATCTAATTAAAATAAAATGATTAAACTACTGATTTAAAGAGATAATAAAAAAGCAAAACAGGTAGTTTTTCCATTTGTGATGTTTCTAAAATAAAATTGCTGGAAATAAGAAAGCGTGTATTTATAACACAGGTCTACAGAAAAAGTTGCCTGCGCGAGACAAGTGACTGGACTACCGTCATGGATATTGAGCCGCTGAATCCGAATCTGGCCTCAAAATCTCTTGTACACGTCTTGGTTTTCCCCTAGATGCAGAAAATAGGGGAAACCCTAGGTACATTCTGGACATTATTTTGATAATACCAGTATACGGAAGAATAAATGCGCGGGTGTCATTATTATCTGTTGGGACTCGTGAAAACCAAATTCTTGCACAAAATTCCACAGTGTGCTTTTGGCTTTCCCTACCTAGGATAAATCTAGGGAAATTTAAGGTCTTGCTCACGTTATACAGACTTATATGGCTCAAAATAACCAAAATGCTATATCCTTTGCAGTTTTGCGGCTTTAATTTAAATTTGACCACTAATTTTTTCAGGCTTGTACCATTTCTCCTGACATACAAAAAGTAGGGAAAAGCCTAGGGATTTTCTGGTCACACAGGCCCATTAAAAAAGTTGTCAGCACGAGACAAGTGACTAGGCTACTCTTACGGATTTTGAGCCCCCATTTAAATGGTCTGAAGGTTTTAAAATGTCCATTCCTAAATTGAAATAAAAATACGATCATAAATAACAAGCAGAGAGGCTGAAATTGAAATAAGAATTCGATCATAAATAACAAGCAGAGACGTTATCTCAATAGAGAAGCCCACACTCACTATGGGTCCTTTGTTAAGCTTTCGGATAAAAATTTAGAAATAGATTTATTAATTTTAAAGTTAATAGACTAAATCCTAATAATGCAAAATCTACGGGTGTTGATTAATTCAGATATCTAACTTTTTTTAATGTTTAAAGTTGGAATGAATATAACGTATCTCGCAAATGGAATGAAGTACGCCAGAACAGACAACATTTTTTAATAAGAATCCGAAATAGTATGTAAGTATATTAGCTACAATTATAAAATGTGTATAATAAGAAAAATCATCAATTAAAAAAAACTGTTAATAATTTGAAGAAAAAAAATGTAAAAAGCGAGTCGGGTTGCTACTACTGTCGATAACTTTCCCGCCTTGTACATGACCAATACCATAGGACCATTATATGACCGTCGCATCACTCTTCAAGGACCACGAAAAGGACCCAAATCTCGCTGACTATCAAGAGATAGTCAGTGAGATGCAAATAGCCTGAAACGGGCCAGCTCATTTCGCCTGAGAATATTCTGAGATTTTCTATCGGTAGGGTAGCGATTTGTAGATACTTAATTTGTACACAAAAATACTCCAGTATGTCCTTTTTTCCCCCTAGCATGGGTAATTATAGGAAAATTGAACGTCTTTCTCAGATTATATAGATTTATACGGGGAAAAATAACGAAAATCTCATATCCTTTGCAGTGTTGCGTGGGAAATCAAGTCACTTGCCCCGTGCAAACAACTTGTTTTTAGTGGGCCTGTGTTACTATAAAATCGCTAGGCTTTTTCCTACTTTTTGCATCTAGAGAGAAAATTAAACAAGCCCAAAATATTTGGTATTCAAATTTAGATTTAGCAAACAAATCTGCAAAGTGTATGGCATTTTTGTTATTTCTTCTCGTTTAAATCTAGATGATATGAGAAAGACCTTTATTTTCCCTAGAATTACCTAAGCTACGGGAAACAGAAGGCACACTAAAGAATTTCTGTATACGATTTAAGCCTCTATGAGTCGCTACACTTACGAATATAACATCCATTTTTCTATTTTTGCGTATAATGGTATTATCAAAATAACGTTCAGAACATCCCTAGGGTTTTCCCTATATTCTGCATCTAGGGCAAAACTGGGAGGTGTAAAAGAAATTCTGAGGCCAGATTTGGATTCAGCGGTATAAAATCCATGAGGGTAGCCTAATCACTTGTCTCGTGCAGACAACTTTTTTTTATGGGCCTGTATAATTAATACAAAGTTTGGAAGTAGGAAGATCATTAAACGCTTCGCATAAAATGAAATAGATGCCTAAATATAATAACTGATAACCAATTATTGAATGCTACCCTCCCAAGCCCTTCTCTGGATGCGCGCAAGTTGGATACCGAAAGGACGACTTTAACTTTTTTAGATTTTCGCTTCTACCATTTTAATGATTTTATCTTGTAATGAAAGATGCATAAAAAGGGCCCCTTCCACAAGACGCGCCTCCCTTTATATTATGTGGACAACTTTGCTTCCGCCGTTTTTCGACGGATGGCTGCAACGGTAAACGCTGGTCTAAATAGACGGATCAAAAATATCATACAATAAGTTGAAAAATCTTTCAACATAATTACACTAACACATTAGTGAAGTTGTGTTTGGATCAGAAATTTATTCTCGATCGAATATGTCAATTTTCAAGTCAAATTCTCGTCATTTGCTTTAAGTTTTGATTATCTGCTTTAATTTGAAGAAAACTGCGGCTAAAGTTCATCGAATACTCGCAATTTTTTACGGTGAAGCGGCTCTCAGTGAAAGAATTTGTCGCGAGTGGTTTCAAAGCTTCAAGATTTTCGAAGATTCCGAATTGGAGGCATTACTTTCTGAAGATTCGTGTCAAATGCAAGAAGAATTAGCAAAAGCTTTGGGAGTCCCTCAACAAGCAATTTTTAAAAACCTCAAAACCTTGGGAATGATTCAGAAGCAAGAAATTGCGTTCCGTATGAATTAAAGTCGAGAGATGTTGAACGGCGTTTCTTTGATTGTCAACTGCTGCTTCAAAGACAGAATCAGAAGGTGTTTTTACATCCCATTGTGACCGGCAGATGAAAAATCGGTTCACTACGATAATCCGGGTCCAGAAAATCATGCGGCATGCCCGGACATGTCTCCACGTCGACTGCCAGACCGAATATCCACGTTTCCAAAGCTATGCTCTGCATTCGGTGGGACCAGCTGGGTGTGGTGTGTTATGAGCTGTTGAAACTGAACGAAACCATCACAGGGGACCAGTATCGAACGCAATTAATGCGTTTAAGCCGAGCATGGAAGGAGAAACGGCCACAGTACCAAGTGACACACGATAAAGTTTTCCTGCAGCATGACAATGCTCGGCCACATGTCGCAATGCCGGTCAAGACATATTTGGAAACCCTGAAATGGGAGGTCTTACCCCACCCACTGTACTCTCCAGACCTTGCTCCTTCTGACTACCATTTGTTTCGATCGATAGCACATTGCCTGGCTGAGCAGCATTTCCGCTCTTATGAAGAAGTAAAAAAAATATATCGATTCGTGGATTTCTAAAAAGACCCATCGTTTTTTCGAAACGGTATCCGACAATTGCCCGAAAGATGGAAAAAGCAGTGGCTAATGACGGACAGTACTTTGAACCATAAATAGGTAATCACTCTTTTAGGAATGAAGTCTCCAATTTTGGGGAAAAAAACGGAGGAAGCAAAGTTGTACTTTTGTCTCAACATGTTATATTCATCAATTAGATAGGTCAATATGTGTTGATTAGTCGTATAGCTAGTTAAAAGGGCTTTTTTAACAGAGCATATAAATCAACAAAAACAAAAAGTACACATTATTTTTGCGTTTTAGGTTCTGAATTCCTGCCTTTTTAGAAGCTGCAATTAAATAGTTTGTAGTGTTTTAAAACTTAAGTAGTTGTTATTTCACACAGATAATTCTCCTAGTCTAGTCCCTGCTAGTCTCCTTATACTAGCAGGGAATAAGCAATTTATATGGTGAGGGTAAGTTAGATATGTGCTAGGGATAGATTTGTGATGAATTAAGAATTTATGTGCTGCTTATTCAAACAACACACAATTGTTTCACAAAATTGTTCTGATAAGGGTAATTGACCAATCCATCTAGCAAACAAACCAGATGGAGACTCACACTAAGCACCATAGGGTGCAAGTACAGAATTACATATTACAATTTTAGCTTTAATTCTCACGTGCTTACTACTGGTAACAGCACTTACACTGCTGAAAACCCTCCCACCCTCCATTATATGTCTGGATATATTTCCGTAATTAGTGAATAAACTTTCAAGATACACGTAACTATCCATTTTTTGTATCCTCTTTCCGTCGTAGATAATTTTGCATATTATTTTCTCACCGCTTCTTTTAAACAAAATAATTTTGGTTTTATTCAGGCTCATCTTAAGACCCATATTCTTTGTGCTACTATCTACAAGGGATAAGTCAGAAGTGGTGTATTTTGTTTTTGTTCCTACTTTTTGGAAAGAAAATTTATAGTCCGAAAGTAGAGGAGTGAAATTCCATGTACCCAATATTTAACCAGTTTAAAAAAAGGCTTAAAAAATTTGGGCCATCTCATGGACTTGAAAAGTCTGTCTCCAAAGTGGCAGAGTAGCTCAGTGACAGATTGCCTGGTGAAGGCGCTTCAAACGGCTAACAAATTCGCTAGGGTCAAACTGAATTTGAACGGTTCAGCTCACTTTTTCCGGAAAATGTTTTTTTGCTTTTTGTAATTGAAAATGGAATGTATTTCCTTGCTTGAAGGTCGCGCGAGCTATACAGCACCCGGAAGTATACGGATGGCGAGGGGCAGTAGCGGAAAACGGGGGGCTCGCTTGCATTCCCAAGTTTCCTCAAATGGCTGTCAATTTCGCCACATCCAAACTACGTATAAACGGATGCATTTTTGGCCGCAATATTTTAACGACATAATCTAAAGGCAATTATGCTGAAAAGTTCAGCTAGATTTTTCCCGAAAATGTTCTTTTTCTTTTTTGTAATTGAAAGTGGAGAATATTTTTTCTCGCTTGAAACTGACGCACTTTATACTGTACACGGGGGTCTATAATGGGCGAGGGACAAGAGCGTCAAGCTCGACTATCTTCCCAAGTTATTCACCAGGGGTCAGTATTTTTGGAATCGACATATTTAAAATAGGTTTTAACGAACCGGTAAATAAGTATAAAAATTTTTTAGTTACTTCAAAAAATTTTCGCTATGACATGCCTGTATTCGTACGTGTATTAATTATCAATTGGCGACATACCAAAAGAAATTTATTAGTAAGAAGAAAGTTTTGAACTGTGAAACGTAAAGGAAACAAATTTGAAATTTAACATTTTCAAAATTTTTAAGATGTAGAATTTTTAACATGTACAGTTTTAAGTTGTATCGATGTTCTGCGTCGAGGCAAAAAATCATAATTGTAATAAATGACCAACAAAAATTGTTATTCATAAATTAGCAAACAAAAGTTAGATGTACTTTATTTGCCACATTGAAATACACTCAATTAATATTTTTAGGGAAATATAAAAACAAAATATTGCTCACTAAAAATTGGAAGACGTCAAGCATTAGTTTTATTATTTTCTTATA
>NC_046658.1:26212698-26213847 GCF_010883055.1 Belonocnema kinseyi
CCAATGTGGCAAATTGGACAAAAATCTCTCCAACCCAAGACACCTGGACTCCAAACCCACTAAACCTAAATTCATGAATTTGAATCCTACAAAACTCAAACTTACGAACATAAAAATCTACCCCAAGACAAAAGCCCACTAACTGACACAACCCAAATCCAACACCCTGATCCATAAAATATAATCCCACAAAACTCACACTCCACACCTCAAACCCTAAACCCCAAAACCCATCAATCCCAAAACCCATAGACCCACATACCCCCTATCCCATAAACTCCAAACCTACACTTACGTACTCACATATCCCCAACCCATGAACCCTAAACCCCAAAACCCATATATCCGAAGACCCATAAATCCCATAACCCATAAACCTAAATACCCACAAAACCCCTATCCCATAAACACCAAACCATACACCTATAAGCTGACACATCTTACACCCTTAACTCTCAAACCCTACACTTCCAACCCACACATTTAAAGCCCACAAACCCCGAAATCCTAAACACACAACCTCCAAACCTTAAACCTACTAAATCACAAACCTCAATCCCTGAATCAGAAACCCTAATCCTCCTCGAAGCTCGCCTCAAAGATAGCCTTCTTTTGATGTCTTGATATTCCGTACAAATTGACTGTTTGAAGAACTACCCTGACTTCATCGCCAAAAAATGTTACGCGATGATGGGTCAGGATCGTTAGAAGTATGACCCACTTCAAATAGATATAAGTTTATGTATTTTAAAAAAGAACAGGTAATAATGTGAATTGGACAAGCGGGTAACGAAAACTCCCCGAACCGACACGAAGGGACGTTTCTTATAGGATTGTATTGATTAGCGCTTCCAGAACTTTTAACTAGTCATATAAACTACAAGAAACACATTTGCAGATGCGTGCTTAAGGCAAATGTACATTATATTGACTATATATTATTGCATTAGGTTATGAGTGTTATAAAGACAGTAATATTTCTTTTATTCAAAACTGTTACTCGGGTGAACCCGGTTATACATCATAGCCACGGACAAAGTCAAGTGTCAATAATGATCACATTGCATTTTTGTTCATTGAATATTAAAAGATATAATATTTCTTAAGGCGGGCTTCTCTTAGCAATGATTTTTTTTTAACTACATATTT
>NC_046658.1:26213947-26238797 GCF_010883055.1 Belonocnema kinseyi
CCTCAGAAATATTTTTTTTTTAAACTACATATTTTTTATCAAGAAAAGGCGAGTGATTCTCGATCATATCATCTCTAATTTAAGACTAAAACAAAACAGTTTTGTTTGTACAAAACCATGCGCAAAATAATGATCACATTGCATTTTTGTTCATTGAATATTAAAAGATATAATATTTCTTAAGGCGGGCTTCTCTTTGAAATGATTTTTCTTTAAACTGTATATATTTGTTATCAAAAAAAAAAAGTGATTGTCGATCAGATCATCTCTGCTTGAAGACTTTGGGACAAAACAGTTTCGTTTGTGCAGAATCACGCTTAGAATAATGATACAATTGCATTTTTGTTGGTCGATTATTAAAAATTATAATATTTCTTAATGCAGGAATCTCTTAGCAATATATTTGTTTGAAAACTACATATTTTTGATCCACAAAAGGCGAGTGATTCTCGATCGTATCATCTCTGCTGGAAGACTTTGGGGGAAAAAAACAATTTTCTCTGTGCAAAACCACGCTTTGAATAATGATAAAATTACATTTTTGTTGATTCAGTATTAAAAACTATAATATTTCTTAATGGAGGATTCTCTTGACAATATTTCTTTTTGAAAACTACATATTTCTTATCCATAAAAGGTGAGTGATTATTCTCGATCATATCATCTCTGATGTAAGACTTTGGGACAAAACAATATTCTCTGTGCAAAACCACGCTTTGAATAATGATAAAATTGTATTTTTGTTGATTCATTAATAAAAATTATAATATTTCATAATGCAAGATTCTCTTAGCAATATATTTTTTTTAATACATATTTTTATCCACAAAAGGTGAGTGATTCTCGAGCATATCATCCCAGCTTGCAGACTTCGGGACAAAACAGTTTTCTTTGTGCAGAACATCGCTTAAAATAATGATACAATTGCATTTTTGTAGATCCATTAATGAAAATTATAATATTTGTTAACGCAGGATTCTCTTAGCAATACTTCTGTTTGAAAACTACATATTTTTATCTACAAAAGGTGAGTGTTTCTCGATCATATCATCTCTCATTTAAGACTACAAGATTATCATAACTACAAGATTATCATAACAAATTTTTGGACTTTCTTGAAAAATCGAAAATTCAAATTTCGATTGCACAAAAAATAATGAAAAATCAAAAGTTCCATTTTGTGGTCAAACTATATAGGGCAGAAAAAAGATTAATTAACAAAAATTGTTATCCCAAAAAAGACCTACAATTTCGTTAAAATCACTTCTTAATAGGATGCGTACTTTTTGTTTTATCCGTGAAAAATAACATTGAAAATAAAATAAAAACGTATGGAAAAAAACGAAAGTTACAAGAAAAAAGATTGAACAAAACCTGTTAACAAAACCTGTTTACAAATGCCTGTCGAAAATCAAGCGCGCAGCGCGAGTGCAAAACCACGCTTAAAATAATGATACAATTGCATTTTTGTTTATTGAATATTAAAAGTGATAATATTTTTTAATGCGGGCTTTTCTTGGAAATTTTTTTTTTAAATTACATATTTTTTATCAACAAAAGGTGAGTGATTCTCGATCATATTATCTCTGTTTGACGACTTTGGGAAAAAACAGTTCCGTTTGTGCAGAACCACGCTTACAATAATGATACAATTATATTTTTGTTTATTGAATATTAAAAGTTATAATATTTCTTAATACGGGCTTCTATTCGAAATAACTTTTTTTTAAGCTACATTGTTTTTATCAACAAAAGGTGAGTGATTTACTATCAATCATCTCTGCTTGAAGACTTCGGGACAGAACAGTTTCGTTTGTACAAAACCACGCTTACAATAATGATCAAATTGCATTCTTGTCTATTGAATATTAAATATGATAATATTTTTTTAAGGCTTAGAAATAATTTTTTTTTGAAAACAGTATATTTTTTATCAACAGAAAGTAAATGATTCTCGATCATATCATCTCTGCTTGAATACTTTGGGACAAAACAGTTTCGCTTGAACAAAACCACGCTTACAATAATAATAAAATTACATTTTTGTTTATCTAATATTAAATATTGTAATATTTTTTAAGGCGGGCTTCTATTGGATATCTGGTGTTTTAACTACACATTTTTTATCAGCAAAAAGTAAGTGATCCTCGATCATGCCATTCCTGCTTGAAGACTTTGCGACAAAACAGTTTTGTTTGTGCAGAAACATACTTACGAAAATGATAAAATTGCAAATTTGGTTATTGAATATTAAAAATTATGATATTTCTTAATGCGGGCTTCTTTCAGAAATAATTTTATTTGCAAACTACATATTTGTTATGAACAAAAAGTGAGTGATACTCGATCACATAGTTTCGTTTGTGCTAAACCATGTTTACAGTAACGATAAAATTGCATTTTTGTTTATTAAATATCATTATGTTTTTATTGAACTTTTACTCGGCTAAACCCGGTTCTACATCATAGCCACGAACTATGTCAAGTGAATGATGAGATTAAAATGTTATAAGTTCATTCAACTAATTTAATACGTAGCTTGAAACCTCCTGCGATATTTTAGGTATACAATTACGGGTGACCACGAGGGTTGGAGATGACAACAGTCACCTCTGGATGCTTTCTTAGAACTACCATCTGCTAGTCCACGGGTTTTTAGTCGCTCGCTTCCTGATGATCAAGAAAGTTTCTTACAATGCGACAGGTGTTTAATAAAACCGCCTTCTGAACTGCTGCCAATACTCTACTAACTCCTAAATGTTTAAGATGTTCAGTGCATCTTGCGTGCACATTGCCTGTAGCCGAAATTACAATGGAATGAATAGATGCATGATTCACATTCCTCCATATGGTCTTTACTCCATGCCTTAACTCGCTATACTTGTGGATCTTGGTCATATAGGTTGACTGCAAATTTCCGTTAAGCGGACAAGCAATGTCGATGATGTAGACTCTTCCACCTTTTTTTTCTCGCATCAGGATGTTAGGTCGATTAGCCCGGATGTAATGATCCGTTTGGATAGTAACATCCCAATATAAGATTTAATCTTCGCTTTCTAAAACGTACATTTGAATGTATCTATAGAAAGGCATCCATTCTTTTAAGAGTTCTAGGTTTAGGGCAACTTGTTTATGTATAATGCCCGCTACATCATTATGTCTGTGCGTATATTCTCTCTGAGCCATTACGCGACAGCTGTCAATAATGTGCTCGATAGATTCGTTGGTATCTCCACATAATCGGCACCGGTCTACCACGTCTTGATTTAACACGTGGTTGCGATAATTCCTGGTGCTGACAATCTTGTCCTGTATCGCAATGACGAATCCTTCCGTCTCTTGACACAGAATGCCCTTTTTAGCCAAATATTTGATGACTCAATATCCACTTTATTTTGGTCTAATGTTTTCGGGTGCTCGCCATGGATGGCTTTCTGCCTCCATTGTATTTCTAATTCCTCTATGGTTTCTGCCCTGATATTCAAGGCCCCAGCTAAGAACAAATTTAAGGGCGTATAGTCCAGATTCGCTTTAGAAATGCTACTGTAAAGCGCAACATTTCTTTTGCTGTTAAAATAGTCTCGCAACTGTATAACTCGTGACTCACACAATTTTTTGACATCTAAAACGCCCCTACTCCCTAAATGTCGTGGGAGAACTACCCTCTCAATCGCTGGTGTTGGACCATTTTCTGAGCCCGAAGGAGTACGTCAGGACAGGGATGGCACATGTGTTGATTGTCCTGATTTTGTTTTCCGAGTCGAGAAAACTCTTCATAATCAATCTGAGTCTCGTAGTGAAGCCAGTCGTTAGGCTTGTCTTAGCTTTCATATGCTGAATACCCTTAGATTCAAGAATACCCAGATATTTATATGATTCGCCTGCAGCCATTGCCTCGATGTCATTTTCGAATTCGTTCTCTAAAGCTGCGGTCTCTAATTTCCCTCTGATTAAATGCACCATTCTACATTTATATAGTCCGAACTCCATGTGGATATCATTGAAAAACTGCTCCGTGTCATCGGTCACTTGCTGAAGTTTCTGGGCTGAACTAGCGTACAGTTTCAGGTCATCTATGTAAAGAAGATGGGTCACTTTACGGCTATCCTCATTATCATGAATTCTGAACCCATGAGACATGCTGTTTAGTGTTTTTCTCAATGGATTCAACGCCAAACAGAACCATAATGCGCTGAAAGTGTCTCCTTGAAATAAACCCGTCGTAAAGCGTATTGATCTAATTATCCTTAGTTGTTCATAATTAAAATACTTTATTCTTGTAACCCAGAGCCTCATCGCATGGATTAGAAAGTCAATAATGCGTGAGCAATTTTTGTAAAGTTTTAAGACTTCAAGCAAATAGTCATGTGGCACGGAAGGAAACGCTTGCTTGTAGTCAATGTATGCCATGTGTAAGTTCCTTTGATGCTTACGAGCTTAGGTCATGGCAACGGCGTCTATAGTGACTAGATCTTTACAGCTACGCGAGTTTTTACAACATCCTTTTTGTTCTTCTGTAAGAATGTCATTCCCGTCGTAATGAGAATATACCTTATCTGCAATGAGAGCTGCAAGACATTTATAAATTGTTGGAAGACAGGCTATCGGTCGGAAGTCAGATGGATTTTAAGCGTCTGGTTTTTTGGTAACATATACGTAGTACCCTGGAGCGTAAAGCCTGGTATCAGATCTGGGTGTAATCTTCAGTAAGAACATCAAGCCTCTGTCGTTGGGAGTCTATAATCTCAGCCAATATTGCTGGTGTTAATGCCTCGATGTGCCGAGGGTGGATGATTTTAGTAACATGGTTTAGCAGCTTTCTGGTTCTATTTACTTTTTGATATTGAGTTCATCGAACCAATTTGCACCTAACTTGGCTAACATGCATATCCAACATGTTCTTCCATCGTGGATCTCGATCCCTTTCTGGGATAAAAACTGCATTTACAGGCCTAGTTTTCCAACCCAACGTTCTAACGGTTGCCACAGCTGCACAGTATACAAAAGTTTGCACCTCTAACACAGTTTGTGCTACGTTCAAATACGTAGGTAAAACCTTGGTGCCGAGATGTGCTATTAGTGCACGCAGATCATTTGTCACGTTCATTTTAGGCAGATAATGCGTTAATGTTGGTTCTAAATATATGAACTCCAGTAAAGCATGACCAAAATTCCTTTCAAGGGGCTGTAGTTTTTCTGCGATTTCCTTATTCACATCATCGTTATTAATATGCGGATGTGGTTCTAATGGATCCCGTACATGATTTTCATTAGCCCTAGCACCTATGCCTTCAGCATCAATCAAGTCTTCGTTGTCCACATCTTCCAAGGCGAGTTCATCAATATGAAGGTGTTCTTCCACTTCCATTTTGATAACAGCTATTTCAACAGCCGAAAGCAATCTGTTTACAGATATTGAGCGTTTATAATCTGCCAGATTCTGCTCATTTATTTTTGTGGCTAGCTTAAGGTATTTAAATAAGAAGAGTCTATGATGTTCTCTCCTCACACTTTCCCACATTGCTCTGCCAAAAAATAAAGGCGAGTAACATCTCTGTTCATATTTTCGTCGCTTTTTTGGTTGCTGAAACTCTGCTTCTACATCTGGTTGTATAAGGCCATCCACCTCTGGAGGATGTGGTGGTGTTGGATCATCAATAGGTTGAGAAAGAACATCAATTGCTCCTGCTTGACCACTTGACGCGGCTTACTCTAACTGATGTTAATTGCCGTCGTTTCTCCACGCCAAATCAAACTTGTTTAATCTCAATTGCTCGGTCTTCTGTAACGTGTAGATTAGTCCTGATGTCCTTCAACTTAGCGATAAGATCTCTAAGTGCCTCTTTTTGTATCTAAGGATACCTCGCAGCAAATTTCGTTCTTAAATTGTATCTTTACCATTTTCGTTTCAAACTTCGCACTTTCCTAATAAAGACGCACCAATTCCTCTTTCATTGTGTTAACACAATTGATGCTCTCCCACGGTATTTCGGTCGAGGTGGTTGGCTGCAAATAGCTAACGCTAATCAAAGCATCCTCAGCAGGCATAGTTGATGCTCCACTGCTTAACGTTTGTCGCAGATATTCTTGCTATCCATTTTTCATTCATGGGTTTTGATGTTCTATGTACTTAGTATCTCTCCTCTTCGCCATCAGCCTATTTGGCATGGGAAACCCAGTCAGTAGCAATGCTATCGCAATTTTTAGATTGATCCAGAATTCTCGTGATACTTATTTCAATAACACGTTCATTCCGCAACACTGCCCCGACCCAGGTTGCTGATCAATCTTTCTAGCCCTCACTTTACCTTGCTACACTTGTTTCGTTAGTCGTTCATTTGGCATTCTGTCAACATGTTCGAACCATTTTAACCGATTTCTTTCCCATGTAAATTATTAAATATTATAATATTTCTTAAGGCGGACTTCTGTTAGAAATAATTTTTTTTAAACTACATATTTTTTATCAACAAAAAGTAAGTGGTTCGCGATCATATCATCTCTGCTTGAGGACTGGAACAAAGCAGTTTCGTTTGTGCAGAACCACGCTTACAACAATAATAAAATTACATATTAGTTTATTGAATAGTAAAAGTTATAATATTTCATAATGCAAGCTTCTCTTAGAAATAATTTATTTTGAAAACTAAATTTTTTATCACAAAAAGTACGTGATTCTCGATCATATCATCTCTGCTTAAAGGCTTTGGGACAAAACAGTTTCGTTTGTGCAAAACCACGGTTGAATATTTTTGTCTAATTTTTGGCATACCTTATCTAAATGAGCATATCTCAAATCAAGCAGAGCCGGTTTTTCAATAAAATGTTTATATTTTGTATAATAATCAAAAACGTAGAGAACAATAGAGAAAAATAGCAGTGACACTCAGTGATAGTTGTACATTTATATCCACAGCGAGCCTGCTCACCCTCGTGAAACTCAAGTCAAAAGACTCACCGCAGGGTGATAAGTGACACGGAACGAATAAATGCCGGGCATTGTTACGAGATTTCATCCAGTTAGAAAAACTGACATTATGAAATCATTGATTAATTTAGTTTCAATTAACAGAATTGATTTATTTTTATAGTTACAATAACTGAAAAAAAATCATGAAAATTGGTTAATATTTGCAGTCATAACGTGGTAGTTTGTAAAAAAACGAGTATTCTGTTTTGAATTTGTAGGCCGCAAGGTTGAATATTTTTGACGCATTTTTTTCATATGTAATATAAATTCTCATATCTTGAAGCAGGCAGAGCCGATTTTTTAATAAAATCATTACATTATAGATTATAATCTAGATTATATGCGCCGAAAATGCACATACAGCTAACACTGCGTGTTACTACTACTGTTCTTCCCTTTTTTATTATCAAAAAAAATATAAACATTTTATCCAAACATTGGCTCTGCTCGCTTCAAGATATGGTTATCTAGATCAGGCATGCTAAAGATCAGAGAAAAATATTCATCCACGCGGTCTCAAAATTCAGACGTAATTGTCATTCTCATATCCGTAATAACGACAAATTAACACTTTCACTATTTTTCATGTTCAGAATCAATTTATTTATATAGTTATAAACAAATGAATAAAAGGTTCAGGAAAATTGTTTAACGTGTGCAGGAATAATGGAAATCCTTAGGGAATTTAGTCGGATTTGTTTAAACAATTATTAATTATTTTCACAATCGTTTACTTCTTTAAGTCATAGGAATAGTGAAAGATTATTTTTCTCGGGATATTTAGTACATGAAAAAAAATCATTTCTTTAAACAATTTATTTCCTGTACATAGTAGAAAATACTATTTACTGCAATTGATGACACAAACGATTCCTACGACTTATAGGGGAAAATAATTGTGAAAATAAATAATAATTGTTTAAACAAGTCAGACTAAATTCCCTAAAGACGTCCATTATTCCTGCAGACGTTAAACAATTTTCCTTGATCTTTCATTCATTGTTTGTAATTATATAAATTAATTGATTCTGCACATCAAAACTAATTTAATCCACGATTTTATAATGACAGCTTTTGTAACAGACCGTTATCTCATAATAATGAAATTATTATTTTGTCGTTATTGCGGAAATCAGAATGACAATCGCGTCTGAATTTTAAGTACGCACGGTTGAATATTTTTGTCTAATTTTTTGCATACCTTATCTAAATAACCATATCTTGAAGCTAGCAGAGTCATTTTTTCGATAAAATGTTTATATTTTATTATTATTCAAAAATAGAAGAATAGTATTAGTAACACGCAGTGTTAGCTGAATATGCTGTTTTATCTAAATTTGAATTTTAATCTGGATGCACGTATAATCTAGATTATAAGCTAAAATGTAATGATTCAATTGAAAAAGCGGCTCTGTGTGCTTTAAGCTAATAAAATGTAGAGGACGTAGGCAAGAAATGATTTAAAAATATTCAACCCTTCAGCCTAAAAAGTAAGAACCGAGTAGTCAATTGCTAAATATCTTAAAAGAAAGTACCTTGACCATTCGTTGATTGTGTAATGAATTGCAGTAAATAATATTTTTTACCATTTACGGGAAAAACTTGTTTACACAAATGATTTGTTTAAAAGTAATAAATATCCTGAAACAAATAATCTTTCAGAATTCCTACGACTTACACTGCCGTACAAACTAAAAAGATACATAAATTACATTGCCGCTCAGGGTTATTTTCTGTAACTTGGCAATGAAAAAGTCGACCTAAGCGGCATTTTCACTTATGTATCTTTTTAGTTTGTACAGCAGTACAGGGAAAAACAATTGTGAAAATAAATTATTATAAATTACTATAAATTATTATTATTATATAAATTAATTGATTCAGCACATCAAAAATAAATTAATCCACGATTTCATAATGACAGGTTTTGTAACAGACCGTTATCTCACAATAATGAAAGCGTTATTTTCTCGTTATTACGCAAATCAGAATGAAAATCGCGTCTGAATTTTGAGCCCGCGCGGTTGAATATTTGTGCCTAATTTTTTGCATACTTTATCTAAATAACCATGTCTTGAAGCAAGCAGAGTCATTTTTTCGATAAATTTTTATATTTTGTTTAATAATCAAAAAGAGAAGAACAGTAGTAGTAACATGCAGTTTTAGTTGTATATGCATTTTCGGCGCATATAATCTAACTACCGCGTTATTATTGCATATATTAACCGATTTTCATTAATCTTTTTTCAAATTATTGTAATTATATAAATTAAGAAATTCTGGAATTGGAATTGGAATTAATTGGAAAAAATTGGAATTAATCAATGATTTCATAATGTCAGTTTTTCTAACTTGCCGAAATCCCCGGCATTCATTCGTTCCGTGTCATTCATCGCCCTGTGGGGAGTCTGCTCATTGAGTGTCACTGCTAATGTTCTCTATTTTGATTATTAAACCAAATATAAACATTTTATCGAAAAACAGGCTTTATTTGATTTGAGATATGTTTATTTAGATGAGGTGGGCAAAAATTGAACAAAAATATTCTACTGTACGGCCTCAAAACTCGGACACGATTGACATTCTGATAAAGGGCCTTAAGGCGGGATTCTCTTAGAAACATTTTTTTAATCTACATATTTTTTATCAACAAAAAGTGAGTGATTCACGATCAATAATCTCTACTTGAAGACTTGGAACAAAACCACTTTTACAATAATAATAAAGTTGCATTTGTGTTTATTAAATATTAAATGTTATAAAATTTCTTGAGGCAAGCTTCACTTAGAAATAATTTGTTTTGAAAACTACATATTTTTTATCAACAAAAAGTAAGCGATTCTCGATTTTTTAAGATTTTAAAATAAAATGCTTTCTCGTATTTATGTTATATAGAATCATTTTTATTTAACAACATAAAAACTGATAATCTTTTAAACTTTTTTTCTTAATTTGTGCATAACATAATTTTAACAATTTTAAAAAAAGGGTAAGGTAAATCGGGGGAAGACGCCACGCCTAATAGACCGTAAGCCCACAACGTAAATGGCAACGTGATAAGGATAAGACAAATTTTCACCTAAGATGTTCATCTGATGATGAGGAACGTAATAATGGGTGCCTGACATGTCGTAGTAGATTCGTTTAGCGATGGCGACCTAGCAAAGGTGTAAATTTTTGACAGTTGACTAACGTAACTCGGATAAGTTCGAAAACTGGAGTACATTGTCAGACACTTACCTGGGTTCAGAAGTGTTGTTAGGCGGCTTCGAAGTTGCCGGACATTCCAGTGAAATTTCTTGAAATTAATTTTGCAGGAAAAAATTTAAAAAAAAAGTTGGCCCACTTTCAGAGATGCATATTTTCATTATTATATCATTTTTTGATCAAATTTTGAAAGGGAGCACAGTAAGAAGAAATTCATAAAAGTATCACGGTAAAAAACGGGAGCTTCAGAAACTTG
Organism: Belonocnema kinseyi; assembly: GCF_010883055.1. Lineage (NCBI taxonomy): Eukaryota > Metazoa > Arthropoda > Insecta > Hymenoptera > Cynipidae > Belonocnema > Belonocnema kinseyi. Next base: position 26,224,381 of record NC_046658.1, read on the forward strand.
GCTAGCGGTACTACTCGGACGTTGGGATATGAAATTCTCGAGGCTCGAGAAGTGGCGTGAAGTGGGGATCGCGCTCGAATGAGAATTAGGAAGTGGCACTACTCGTAGGTTTGCGATAACCACAAAAATGAACTCAAATAGACCACATACAATTATGTTTCTCACTGTATACTGTATAGAAAGAATAAATCAACCAATCTTTAATTGTTTAAATAAATTTAATTTGTTTAAATAATTATTTTTCAAAAAAACTTTTAAAATAGTATTTTTTGAGTTAAACCTAATATTGAATGATTTAGAGAAGTAGTAAATGCTGTTAAAAGCTTTATGCTATTGTTTGTACAAATAATAATTATTTTGTTCTTCAAATTTACTGCTCCCCAAAATCATTCAATATTATATTATGTTTATCGTAAAAAAAAGATTTAAAAAATATTTTTATAAAAATAATTGTTTAAACAAATTATATGCAAATAAAGTTGATATCTGGCTCAATTTCAGAAAATTTGAAAATAGACAACACATAATTATTTAATTAAGTACATATTTTAAAAAAAAATGTACTACTACAAAACAATGACAAAATACTGCATTTCAATAAGAAATTACGATTTTTTTTTACTTTTTGGGAAGAAATAATTGTTAAAGATTGTTAGACACTCATGTTCAATTCCTAGAAAGTCTTGCCTTGTAGCTCGAAAAGTGTTTTTTGGACCACCCTAATTTATATATATATATATTATTAATTAATTAATATATATTATGAGTATTTCTCAATTTTTGCACTATATTGCTCTAATTGTTATGAGGCCCAACATTTGTATTTGAAAATAGCATAATAGTACCTCCGAGTATACAATATAGAACTGCATTAAAAATACACTACCAAACATTTGTAATGCCTACATCAATGACCATCGAAAAATGTGAGACGACCCCACGCTGTGTCCGGGGAACTTGACTTTTGTCACAGTAATAAAGATCGAACATATTTTAACGACAAAATATAAAGTTTTACATTAATAAATAATGGATATTTTAAAGTAAAGCAATTTTGTTGTTTAATTTTTAGAATCACATTCGCCTTTATTACAAACTTGTACGATCATTAGAAGCTGAGAACGTAACTCTGTTTGTTATTATTTATAGGAGAATAAGTTTTTCTTTAACCTGAAAGTGACTGACGCCATTTTTTTGCATAAGAATTACTCTATTGGTGTACTAATTTTGAGCACACCTTCTATTGAATTGATAAAGATACAACTTGTGAAAGAAACAATTGGGAAAAGGAAGGAAAAATGCGAAAAACTTGGTAAATATTAACATTTTGACAAAATACTTCTTATTAATCTTGGAGTATACCTGTAATGAAGTAGCATTTCTCTTCGAAAGATTTTCGGAAAAATGACTTGTTGTCATGGAAAACGGCTTTTATTGTTATGGTCTTTCTTTAATCGAGGTTTTCTCCAAAGTATCAATTTGATCAAAAAATGATATAATAATGAAAATATGCATCTCTGAAAGTGGGCCAACTTTTGTTTAAAATTTTTTCCTGCAAAATCAATTTCAAGAAATTTCACCGGAATGTCCGGCGACTTCGAAGCCACCTAACAACACTTCTGAACCAAGGTAAGTGCCTGACATTGCGCAGGTGTTATTTTTAATGTAATCCGCTACGTGTACACCAGTTTTCAACCTTATCCGAGTCACGTTAGTTAACTGTCAAAAATTGACACCTTTTAGCAGGTCGCCACCGCTAAACGATTCCACTACGACTTGTCAGGCACCCATTATTATATTCATCATCATCAGATGAACATCTTAGGTGAAAATTGGTCTTATCCTTATCACATTGCCATTTACGTTGTGGGCTTACGGTCTACTAGGTGTGGCGTCTTCTCCCGATTTACCTTACCCCTTTTTTAAATTGTTAAAATTATGTTATACACAAATTAAGAAAAAAAGTTTAAAAGATTATCAGTTTTTATGTTGTTAAATAAAAATGATTCTATATAACATAAATACGAGAAAGCATTTTATTTTGAAATCTTAAAAAATTAAAAACAATATTTAGAAAAAAGGCGCTGCCAATTAATTGGCACTAATCTTCCTCAAACTACACTTTAACTTTTAAAAAATATTTTATTAATGTAATAAAGTACGCAAAAAAATAAAATTTCTGAACTGGCCACAAAAAGTGAACCACTGAATTATATAAAAAGCTGTTTTCTACGAATAAAACTAGAGCAAAGCTCAAAAAATTGAGAGGGCAAACGGCCAAATTCATTAGAAACTTTCCAAGATGCAGCACTTAAAAAAAAACATTTAAAAATAGCATAACCTCAAATAACTAGATAACGGTTTATTCAAATTGGCTCAAAATTGAAATCGATCAATAGAATCATAAAATCTACCTTTTCTGTAAGTTTCAATAAAAAATATTTATTTTTACTTTATTTATCGTGGAAAAACAACAACGCATTTTTTCACTTAACCTGAAAATTCTCAAAAACGAATAAATCATTCGGGCTAAAAATTGATTTACTTATACAACTTTTTATTACCTACCTTCTTCTACATACTTTTTGATATTATGTGAAATACAAGTCGAGATACATTGATTTGAAAAAATGTTGGCTTTTAGGTTATAAAAAGAAAACGGTTCGACATACCCTAAAAATTTTAATTTGAAAATCAAAAAAAATTAAATCTCTTTTAAATGTACTTTGAGTCTATACAGGTGTATTTATTTTAAGCTCATCAAAAGTTAGAATAACTGATACGTCAAAATCGTTTTTAGGTTACAAAATGAACATAACCTAAAAATGACTAAAATCTTTTTCTTCAGCTGCCTCCGTCGTGAAAAACGAAGAAAATAGGATTTATTAGATTCAAATCGGTCGAAGCGTTGGCGAGATATGGAGAACGACATTCGCGCGCGCACAAACAGCACAGATTTTCTATAATACAATATTTCAAATCCCACAACCTCAAAACATGTTTCAATAATGTTTTTTCGGAATCCAACAATTGTATTATCACAAAGCTTCCTCTATGAGGAAGCAATAAGTCAAAATCATTTTTAGATTATAAGTTAAATAGCCCTCATGTAATGAAGGTAAAGACCTCATAACAATACGAAAATGATCCTCTTTCTGTTTATAAACTTTTATAAACGGAAATCTTTTTTATATCTTAAATATTTTAAAAATTTTATATGAATAATGTTTACAAAAAGTCGATTTTTTTCATAAAAACAACTTTTAGTACAAATTAATTAAATTGATTTTTTGTGATAATTCTGGTTTAAGGAACGTTTATAATACGTTTTTACGATGAGTCGATACAATTAAATGGGGAATTGCCATGTAATAACATTTTGCTAGAAAAATGACTCCAGCGGATCACATGTGCAAGCTAAAATTGTTATTTTTAAAGATTAATGAATATTACTTTCAAAAATGTGGGCGCACGTATTTGTATATTTTACCGAAAAAAGAATTTTATAACAATATAACAATTAAAAAGTAAAACCAATCAATTTGTTTATGCTGGAAGTATATAATTATTGTAATCTATGTTTGCAACTGATAACGTACTAATACTGGTACGCGATAAGTTGCGTATTTGTAGGACATACCAAGTTAGATTAACAATCAGCTTGCATTTCGCATTGTGAACAATCTAAATCTTACTTCATTCGATCAGCTGGCGTTCCTTGATTGATCCGATAGTGTTCTATATCTGAAACTATCTCAATACAGCATTATCGTAACTTTGACCTCTCACCATCCTTAACTCTCGCACTTTATTGTATGAACGATATTTGTTACTTTAATTATTTATGTGCACCGTTTAAATTTCAGAGTAGGCAAGATTTCATATTTAAATAATTATTGTTTAATTTTTCCTAACACATATTTTCCGGCGCCTCATCTTAGCGCACTGCTCACGCGAAGCTCCTACGTTACAGATTCGTTTGATTCTCGCTGTTCGTCGTCATTCGCATCAGCAGAGTCGAACGGAGCGAAACATAGCGAGTATATCTATATCGACGCACTGCTGTTTAGACGCCGAGATTTCACGAATGAAAATATTGAACCGGTTAGGTTTCGCTTTGCCTGAATTAGCGCCATTTGATACTTCAATGTGAGCATTTCATACGTGGTGCTGCTCCATTTTCGAATGATTAGAATCGCAGCTGATCGTTTTTAAACGAAGCGCGTCTAGTATTTTGAACCGTAAAAGTTCTATCTAACCGGCGCGCTGTGATTAAAATTTCGTTACGAACCCGATACAAAAGTGGAACAGTGTATGTCTCGATGCTTTAGAACATCTGATATTCAACTTATGAATGTTGCGAGTTCTACATGAAGAACTGCTAATTTACTAACTTTAACTGCTAATATACTAACTTAATTGATGTAGTTCGGTACTGCTATAGCGTCGGTTCTATACTCAAACCTGTAAAATGACCAGTTAAATGAAGAGATTTAATTCCACTTTTTTACCTAGAGTTCCAATTTATGCGAAGCGTATTAGTCCAAGGTATTATTGAACTAATACAGTTGCATTTTTTTTTTTGGTGTAGATACATTTTTTCTGAAAACTATATATTTTTTATCAACAAAAAGTCAGTAATTCTCGATCATATCATCTCTGCTTAAAGACTTTAGGACGAAACAGTTTTCTTTGTGCAGAACCACGCCTAAAATAATGATAAAATTGCATTTATCTATTGAATATTAAAAATCATAATATTTCTTAAGGCGGGCTTCTCTTACAAAAATATTTTTGTTTAAACTACGTATTTTTTATCAACAAAAAGTAAGTTATTCTCGATCATATCATCTCTGCTTGAGGAATTTGGGACAAACCAGTTTCGTTTGTGCGGAACCACGCTTACAAAAATGATGAAATAGCATTTTTGTTAATTGAATATTAAATATGATAATATTTTCTAAGGCGAGCTTTTCTTTCTTAGAAATATTGTTTTCGTTGAAAAATACATATTTTTTAATAACAAAAAGTAAGTGATTCACCATCAATCATTTCTGCTTGAAGACTTAGGAACAAAACAGTTTCGTTTGTGCGGAACCACGATTACAATAATGATAACATAGTATTTTTGTTTATTGAATATTATATATTGTAATAATTCTTAATGCGGGCTTCTCTTATGAATCATTTTTAATGAAAACTACATATCTTTTATCAACAAAAAGTGAGAGATTCTCGATCATATCGTCTCTGCTTGAAAATTTCGGGACAAAATAGGTTTGTTTGTGCAAATCCACGCTTATAATAATCATATAATTTCGTTTTTTATTTAATCTTAAATATTATAATGTTTCCTAAGGCAGGCTTCTCTTATAAACATTTCTTTTTTTTAAAACGACATATTTTTTATCAGCAAAAAGTAAGTGATTCTCGATGATATCAGCCCTGCTTGAGAACTTTGGTACAAAAAAGTTTCGTTTGTGCAGAACCACGCTTACAATAATAATAAAATTCCATTTTTATTTATTTAATATATATTATTATAATATTTCTTAAGCCGCACTTCTCTTAGAAATATATTTTATTTAACTAAATCTTTTTTACCCACAAAAAGTAAGTGATTCTCGATCATTTTATATCTACTTGAAGACTTTGAGACAAAACAGTTTCGCTTGAACAAAACCACGTTTACAATAATAATAAAATTATATTTTTGTTTATTGAATATTTAATATAATAATATTTCTTAAAGCGGGCTTCGATTGGAAATATTTCTTTTTAAACTACATATTTTTTATCAACAAAAAGTAAGAGATTCTCGATCATACCATTTCTGCTTGAAGACTTTAGGACAAAACAGTTTTGTTTGTGCAAAACCACGCTTACAATAATCATAAAATTAAATTTTTTTATTTATTATTAAATATTATAATATTTTTTAAGGCGGGCTTCTCTTATAAACATTTATATTTTTGAAAACTACATATTTTTTATCAACAAAAAGTGAGTGATTCTAGATCATATTATCTCTGCTTGAAGAGTTTGGGAAAAAACAGTTTTGTTTGTGCAAAGCCACGTTTAGAATAATGATACAATTTCGTAATTCCTTCAGTTTTCTTCATCTTGTGGGGTGTGGGGGATAGCGTGAACTCAGGTAAAAGTAGCATAGTCTGATTTTTGAGTGGATACCGTTTCTGAATAAACGGAAGAGAGGAATAGATGATGTCCTCCCTCAAGATTCTAACCTCTAACCTTTTGTTACACTGACAGATTACCGGTTACCTGCGAACAAGCAGGCCGGTCCTCGAATATATCTGATTTTCGATTTGAATGGTTTCATTCTCAGTAAAAAGAAAGTTAATTTTAACAACAACATTAAACAGAAGGGAAGCATTTTTAACTAAAATAATGAATTCTTAACTGGAATAGGTGTATTTTAAACCGAAAAGATGATTTTTCAACAAAAAAGATAATTTGTTAATCAAAATCTGAATAATTAATTTTTTGTCAAAAAAAGTAATGTTCAACCAAAGAGTTGAAATTTTAACTGAAATAATGGAATATTAGATTCAAATAATTACATTTTCACTTTAAAAAAATACATATTTCAAACAAAACAATTTTTTTAAATACTTACATTTTCAAACAAAGTTATGATTTTTCAACTAATCTGATGAACCTTTTACTAGAATAATTAAGTTTTCAACCAAAGAGATTAATTAATTAATTAAAAAATTAATCTGAAAAAACTGGAATAGTTTAATTTTGAACCAAACATTTAATTTTATGACAAGAAGATTAATTTTCAAACAAAAAGATTAATTGTCTACCAAAAAAGTCGTTTTTTTCAAAACAATACATGAATTTCCAACAAAAGCGAACCATTTTGCAACCAAATAGTTGCATTTCGAACTAAGGAAGATCAATTTTCAATCACAAAAAGAATAGTAAAATTTTTGGTTTAAAAAATTAATTTTTAACAGAACTGATGAATTTTCTACTCAAATTCTGACTCTCTAACTTGAATAGATTAACTTTATTCCGAACAGATGAGTTTTCAACAAAAAAACGCAAATTGTCAATTAAAAATTGAATAGTTACATTTTCAGTTCAAAAACCTAATATTCAACAAAAGAGCTAAATTTTAAATAACAATAGGGGAATATTCAATTAAAATAGTTACAAACTGTAATCGTTGAATCTTAAACCGAAATATGAATTTTCTACCAGAATAGTGAATATTTAATTAGAATATTCAAATTTTCAACAAAAAAGATCAATTTTTGAACAAGAAGGTTAATTTCTATCAAAAAATAACTAATATAAAAGAAGGCATTTTGCAAACAAAAATTGAACAGTTAAATTTTCTGTTAACAAAATTTATGTTAAACCAAAGAACTGAATTTTTATTTGCAATGATGCATCTTTGACCATAAAAATTAACTTACAACAAAAAAGTTTGACTGAAAAAGAAAATTAATCACGCTCTCGAAAAAATTCCCCGACTTTAAGAAAAATCCCTGAAATTTTCATGTTTTTCTAGATGTATACAAATTCCCTGACAATTCCAGGTTTCCTAAGTTTTTCAGGTAACGTAGATACCCTGTTTACTACACAAAATTGTGTATTTCTTTGAACCGCCTACAAAAACTGTTCATAATGCGCCCGCAACAAGTTGGGGATCCAGCAAAAATAAAAATTTTATCAAAAGTGTGCCCGTGATTTTCGTTGGTTCAAAAGCCGTTTACTGCACAAATGGGCCCAAGTATTGCAAACTTGAGCTACCTTTTACTTGATTTTTTAATATAAATTTTGCGGTCCTAGCTTTCGGGATATCTTACATTCCTATTTTGGTAGCGCAATATTCAGTTATAAAATTTTTAATGCATAAAAATAAAATCCTTTTACCATTTTTTAATCTGATTTATTGATAGTCTGTACTCGAGAAACATTTTTCTGCGCAAAGTCCTGTTTTCAAGATTCGGCCAAGATTTGATTCTTTCGAACAATATGTTTGGACTAATCAGGAAATGATGCAGAAATAGTAAAATATATATAATAAAATAAAATTGAAATTTGCTCAAAATTCACGTGTTCAAAACGGGCGATGATCAATTCCGCCGTAAGTAGCTGTGTACTTATGTCAACGGGAGTCCTTGGTATCTAATAAGGACAAAAATGCAGAATATCATTTTGTTTTGTTTAATTTAGCACTTGAAAATTTACAACAAAAATACTCGACATTTTCGAATTATAACTATTTCAGCGATATATTCTTTGACTGCCAAAGTAAAAAATTACATAATGAATGTTCCGCTTTATGTGAAATTCATGGAAAACTTTTCAGTCTGTTTTTCTAAAAATCGACTGCAGTAGCTTCAATGTATTGGTGCAATATTTTACTTAACTTTGGAAATTCCATAAGCTAAAATTTGGTCAGATTTGAAAAGTTCTTATTTAACATCATAAATTTGGTTTCTTTTTCAAACATTCGCATTTCTCAAAATTCGAATTCAATAATTCTGCACTTCCAGTCAAAGAATATGAATAGTCTCATTCGTAGCTAAATGTGGAAACTCATTAACACACATCATTATTTTTTTTATTTCTTGAGCAATTTTTTGACGAAAGTTACTTTAAAATATTATCTTAACACATGAGAAGCAGAATATAAAGGATTAAGTGTTGAAGAAAACTTTTAAACTGCCTTCGGCAAAATTTGAAAATAATCGAATGATTCTTCTTTTTAAAAATAATATGTTTGATATATTACCAACTCTAAACGCTTTACTACTGGAACTTCTGTTTTCAGTTAATCAAACTAGAAGCTCATACGCGCGCGACTCACTTATTTACTTGCAATTGTTTTATTTGTAAATGAAGTTTAATATGATACCGCGATATTCAAGATGCAGAATAAATTATTGCGCAACACTAATAATTGCTATACAAGTTTGGAAAAAACATCTAAAATGTCGATGCGTACTAATTTTCATAGAAATATATAGTAAATGATCTCGACTCGAGAAGAATCCAAATGTCAAGCCATGTCCAGAGCCCCCAGCACTTGGATGGGTCACCATCTACGACGTACGACCAGCTTGTGTACTCGAATTTTGAAAACACGGTCAAACTCGGGAGGAGGTTTTCTGCAGATTTCCTCTCATTTTTCGAAATTCGTAGGCAAGTGCGAGTAATTCGAATAAACTCGTATGTAGCCTCATTGAAATTAAATTGTACTAAAATTCATGCAGTGACTTTAGACTCACATTAGTAAAAGAAAAAATTTCAAATGCGCATACAATGCGAAGTTGAGAGACCTCTGTTTCAGCGGGGTTTTAAACATAAAAAAGCATATTACAATAGGTAATAATAATAATATTGGTTATATGTTCGACTGAGTGATTAATCACAGTAAAATATAAGGAGAAGTATACTGCAAGATCAAATATACTACAGAAAATTTTTATAAAGAAAAATATTCCACTGAAGAGATTATGAAATTACTGGAAGAAATTAATAAAAATAAATAGTTACTGAAAGTAATAAAAACGAAAGTTTTCACCATTATACAGTTTTAATTTCTTGTTTGATTCTTATTAAATATATAGTGCATACATTTTCTTATAAAAACTAATTTGTTTAAAATGTTCAAATGGTTCAAAATATAAAAAACAGGTGAGTTCTGAATTTTTTATGAAAATTCTTTAAATAATTAATAATTCTGGTAAATTCACAAATAACTTAGGAAAGAGTCATCGCAAATACAATCTTAGTTAACTTCGTAAAAACATTGTTTTTATTAATTGAAAAATACCCTTACCCTCAATATGTTTATGAATATTGTTTAAATTATGAATAGTTATTAGAAATTTACAAAGTATCGAAAAACATGCTTAGTTCACTCCTTAAACTAATCATGCCTCTTGCTTGAAAAATAGCCAAGCTATAAATATATTAATAAAAATTTAAAAGTAATTATTAATTGTAAATTTTCAAAGCATCATAGAAAAAAATAATCGAAAAGATATTCTTAGTTATTTATGTTAAAAAAGGAGCCTACTCGTAGAAACAAAACCAAACTTTTAATTTTTCAAATTAAAATTGTTTCAATAATTAATAGTTCTTGTAAATTTACAAAGCAACATAGAAAAGAATCATCGAATGGACCTTCTTAGTTGATTTCGAACACAAATTGACTCGTAGGATAAAGGCCAATTTCTTAATTTTTCAATTGAAATTCTTTGAATAATTAAGAGTTCTTGTAAACTTGCAAAGCAACATAGAAAAAAGTCATCCGATAGACATTCCTGATTAACCTAGTAAAAAATTAACTCATAGAAGAAAGGTTAAACTCTTATTTTTAAATTAAAATTCTTTAAATAATTAATAGTTCTTGTAAATCTGCAAAGCAAAACAGCAAAAAGTCATTGAAAACATTCGCATTTGACGCCATTAAAAAATTCGCTCGTAGAAAAACAGTTAAACTCTTAATTTTTCAATTGAAATTCTTTAAATAATTAAAAATTCTTGTAAATTTTCAAAGCAACGTTGAAAAAAGTCATCGTCAGACATTCCTACTTGACTTCGTAAAAACTTAACTCGTAGAAGAAACTCTGTATTTTTAAATTAAAATTCTTTAAATAATTAAAAGTTCTTGTAAATTTGCAAAGCAACATAGAAAAAAGCAATCCGATAGACATTCCTGTTTAACTTCGTAAAAAATTAACTCGTAGAAGAAAGGTTAAACTCTTAATTTTTCAATTGAAATTCTTTGAATAATTAACAGTTCTTCTAAATTTGCAAAGCAACATAGAAAAAAGCAATCCCATAGATATTCTTACTTGACTTCGTAAAAAATTAACTCGTAGAAGAAAGGTTAAACTCTTAATTTTTAAATTGAAATTCTTTAAATAATTAAAAGTTCTTGTAAATTTGCAAAGCAACATAAAAAAAAGTCATCCGATAGACATTCTTACCTGTCTTCATAAAAAATCAACTCGTAGAGGAAAGGTTAAACTCTTATTTTGAAATTGAAATTCTTTAAATAATTAATAGTTCATGTAAATTTGCAAATCATAATAGCAAAAAGTAATTGAAAAGACATTCTTAGTTGACTCCATTACAAAATTAAATCCTAGAAATACGCTTAATACCCTCCTAATTTTTAAATAAAAATTCTTTAAATAATTAACATTTCTTGTAAATTTGCAAAGAAACATAGAGAAGAGTCATCCGATAAATATTCTAACTTGACTTAGTAAACAATTAACTGGTAGAAGAAAGGTTAAACTCTTATTTTTAAATTGAAATTCTTTAAATAATCAATAGTTCTTTTTAATTTCCAAAGCAAAATAGTAAAAAGTCATTGAAAAGACATTCTTAGTTCACTCCATTAAAAAATTAACATGTAAAAAAACGGTTGGCCTTTTAATTTTTAAATTGAAATTCTTTATATAATTAACAGTTCTTATAAACTTGCAAAGCAATATAGAAAGTCAAGAAAAAGAAAGTTTTAAATTGTGACGAATTTTTACTTGGAACAGAGATTTTTTAAACTCTTTTCTTCTAAATCTCACTGTAAATTCTTTTTAAAAAATTCCCGTTCCATGTCAAAAATTCCTTGTCCAACATTTGCAGCACGAGCGAAGTGAGTGTTGCTGGTTGGGGGCGGGCATCGAAAATACATGAAGAAGCAGATTTTATAGATGTTAACAAGAGAAAGGGGGAAATTATAATAAATTCAAATTAATAAGCATGAATTTATAAATAAAAGTGATCTTGCTATCAGCATTTATTTTGATTTAAATTTAAAGAATTTATACATTTTATTTTATGAATTTTTAAACTTATTTTAAACTATTTTTTACAGTTTTCACACGAATAAAAGTTATTTATAATATAGTTATTAAATGTGCAATTCTCATGTTTAATATAGGAATCTTTTAACGATCTTGTTGAATTGTCATTATTTTCAATGTCCTCTTGTCTATCATTCACTGATTTGTTCAAATTTAGTCTTATTTTCTTTCTGGGTGGTTCAATAGAATTTTTGTTAAATACGAGTTTTTCAGGTGACTTTAAACAAAAATTATGAGAAGCATTAGTCATTTCATCGGCAAAATCATTCCAATCTAATTGTATAGACGTCTCGTTTTCGTGTTCTTGATTAACATTTATAATCTGTGCTGTAGTATCTTTACTAGTTCAAGGCCGCGGAAGAAATTGGCCATTTACTGTTGCTGTAGCTTTTTGTATCACTCCATTAAAAATTCGTTGTCTATTGTGCAAAGAATTTCCCACATATCCATGATAAACGTTGTCCAAATTCCATCCTCCCAGCGGTTTCACCTTTACAAAGTCTGCCCCTGAATCAGCAAGAAGTGTGGCTCCTGTCCTGCGATAACAGTGACCCGTATATTTTTTTGGGTTTTACTTACCCTAAATATGTTGCTATAATTTGAGGCACTTCATAAATTTTATTAATGCCAATGACTTGGCGTATACATTTCCCTTCTTGGTAGCGAATAAAAAATCGATAAGAGACATCGTTAGGCCTCAAAGATATATGTTTATGAACTGCATCATAGAAAAGCGGCCCAATAAGTAACTGGCGAGATGCGGTAGGCAAGCCACTATCATAGTAATTCTTTGCAGCATTAATAGATATTAAATACCTATTATTTTGTAAGTCTTCACCATCTGTCATTTTTATATTTACAAGCTCATCGCATCTCAATGCTCCAGAAATTCCGAAGGTAAGAATTACCTGAAAAAAAAGAAATTGTAATATTACAAACATCAAACTACAAGGCTTTAAGTCATTCATTCAGAAATAAATATCAATACTAACTTTTAATAACAAATATATAAAATCATCTGCTTGTGTTATGAACTTTTCAATTTGGTCCCACTTCAAAATTCAAGATTTTCTTGGCTTATAGCCTTTAGAATTATTTTTCAAAAAAGCTTTCAAATCGTAAAATTTGCCAATATCAATCTGGTACTGTGTATTCAAAGTTTTGTTTAGCACTGACCAGATGCTCCATAGCGTTGAAGGTTTTAATTTTTCTTTTAGGTCATTGAAATATATTAACAAATTCTTTTCATGTGGACTAGAAAGGCTTGACTTATTTTCTCAGCCTCTTTTTGAAAGCTTCGTATACTTGTAAATACCGATCTGCAGACTTTTTTGGTAATGTCTTAGTATTTACGATTAACTTCGCTTCTGAATATAAATCTCGCACAACTTCTTCTTCATCCGTAGATAAATCATTCTCAGATGAAAATATTTTTCACAACACTGTGTACAATTATTTGTAGCGCTTTAAAGGTTAGGTTATTCTCCAGAGGCGAGGCTCTGGCGCGCATATGTAAAAGTAGTAGATAAGAGTGCTCCTTCTCTAGCCTAAACCTACTGCAGAACAACGTACTTTCGCCCATGGGATAGAAAAAATCACTTGTATAAATTGACAAAAATTACTAAAATATTGAGAAATCGGAAATGTATGGATGAATTAAAATGGAAAAGTACATTATAAGGCTAATTCTTAATGTTTAAATATTATTATTACTATTATTATGAGTAAAGTAATATTATCAATCAATGTTTGAAATTTGCAACAATTACGTTTGTTGATCAAATTAATTAATTATATCAGCAAAATAAACAATAGAGAAATATGAATACAATTCAAACTGTTTTTTTAAATACTCATCTATTGGATTTATTTGAACTCCGATACCCATCCGGATGCTAAAATAACAACAACCGCATACACACACGGGCGATGCAGAGGGCTGGTTTGCACAGTCAACATCCCCCTTACAGTCTGCCCCCCGTCCACAACCTCATTCTAACGACCATATCGTCGGCTCTATAACTCAATCAGGATCAGGGCTAGAGCGGATTTCGGTAAAAATGCCTTAGTTTCATAATACGCAGCTCTGTTCTCAACCTAAAAATGATTCGAGATCGCATTTCGGTACGCATGCTTTAATTTCATAATACCAGGTGTATACATATGAAACCGGTATTGCCATCTAGCGGCCAGTAGGCACACTTGTAGGCACTGTCGGAACTTACCATTTGTGCTAATTGGCGTATTGTCATCTGTCAACAATATCCAATACCAAGCATTTCAAGTTTCATATGACATCGTGATTTTTTTCGCTCTTGAAAATGTCGAAATACGTGCCTTGAAACAACGATTTGCGGGGAGCATTAATTTTCTGTTTCCATTTGGGTAAATCGGCGATAGGATCTCATCGAATGCTTGTCAAAGCTTACGGAGTGCATGCTCTTGGTCGAACGTAGTGTAATGAGTGGTTTAACAAGTTCAAAAGTGGCAATTTTGATGTGAGAAACGCTGACCGCGGCAAACCATCGAAATCGTTTGAGGACGTCGAATTGCAGG
>NC_046658.1:26238897-26239580 GCF_010883055.1 Belonocnema kinseyi
GAGGGCACATACTTTGAATAAAATATTTGTTATCATTCTCTTGAAATAAATGTGTTTTTTTCTTGAAAAAATACCGGTTTCATATGTATACACCTGGTAGATTTCGCTGATCTCGATTCTGATCTCGATTCTAAAGAAGAGGCGGCGAGTTTTAATCCAACCAATAGGTGAAGAGATAATGTCGATTCAGATTTCGAGATACAATCGCAAATTCCGTTTTATGATAAGATTAAACCTTAAACCATAACAAATTTTTCACATTATTATAATTTGTGTTATACGTGAAATTTTGATACTTCAAATTTCTTCCGACTAATAATTTTATTTATAATGAAGACACAATGTTTAATAACCATGTAATTGTTTTAAAAAATGGCTAAAATTCCTAGAGATATTGCTGAGGAATCCAGGACTGTTTTTAGTTTTTCACTAGAACTATTACTGATTTTTTTCAAAAGTTTCAGATGTATATATTTTGTTTTTATTGTTATGTACATGTGTTTCTTCTTATTCTATTTCTAATCGTGAAAATACATGTTGAGTTTCAACTCGATGTACCTTATGTTAACGATTCTGGATAAAATTTACAAATTTTCTTTTCTTATAGAAAATATCTGTTACACTTCATGGGGGTTGCGCCATCTCTAAATAAAATATTTTTGAAACACATTTCAGGGGGGGGG
>NC_046658.1:26239590-26242358 GCF_010883055.1 Belonocnema kinseyi
AAAATGGAAAAAATGTTGGATTATAAAATTAATAAAAACATTTATAAATTTTGTAAATTATATTATTTTAGGCAATTAGAAAACAAACTTTTTTATCAGTTAATTCAAAAGATTTTAATTTTGCTACATTTGGTGAATTTACATGGCGCTTAGGAATTAGTATCTATATTATCAGTGTTAAATTCCCCGGCTTTTTTCCTAGATTAATAAATGTTTTGTCTTCTACATCTGGGGAATGATAGTGAATATGCTAACGGACGTCCGTGCAGACATTTCAATAAAAACGTGTTTGTATATTTCGAGGATATGTGTGTTACAAATTCTCCCGATCATTACTTCCAAACTACACAATATTTTTGGACGGAAACTTTAGACTTACAAATAAACATATTAACTATGTCGCGGAACTAACCTTGTTTGTAGGCGATCAAAAAAGTTTATTTCATAAATAATTTCCAAATTATCGGAATGACAAAGCTGAAAAACGACGTAACCTCAAAATAATGCACAAGCATAAAATTTTTATTTAGCACAATAAAACTTTTTTGTTATTGTCCCTCAAAAAAGAGTTTGGGGACGTCCGTTATGATATTTTATAGCATCTCTGAATTCAGTTTTTTAAATTTTCATTTTTGTGAGAAAAAAGCCAGGGGGACTGTACCCGATTGACTATACGACAAAGTATCACATGCCCTTAAAAACGAAAAAAAAAATCAATAAATAATTTTCCAGGAATCTATTGCCAATTTTGTTATTTACGTTTCATGCTTTAAATTATTTTGGAATCTTTTCAAAACTTCTAAATACATCTTATACCTACTTGAATTTTTTCCCAATTAATAATTGACTACATATTTTTTCAGTTTCTACTGAAAATTACGTTTGGTTAAAAATTAACTTCTTTGATTGAAAATTCTTTAATTTTAAATATTTTTGTAAGAATACTCGTATTTTGGTTTAAAAAAATCTTCTTGAGTGTATAATTAATCACTCCGTTTGCAAATTGAACTGTTTGGTTGAAAATTTATATTTTATTCAGTTGAAAATTCATATGTTTGGATTGAAAACTATAAACTGGTTTGCAGGAAATTCGTCGTTTTGCATTGAAAATTAAACATTTCGACTGAAATTTTGTTTCTTACGTTTCTATCTCTGTTCAAAAATGATTAAATTTAGATTTTAAAAATCACACTATAAACTGGTTTGCAGGAAATTCGTCGTTTTGAATTGAAAGTTAAACATTTCGACCGAAATTTTGTTTCTTCTGTTTTTATCCCTGTTCAAAAATGATTAAAATTAGATTTTAAAAACCAAACTTTTGAGAAATTGGTTTAAGCGGTAAAAAAAAGTATGATTGTTTGTAAGTTTCCAAATTCAGCTAGGAATTAACTACTCATACTTTTGGACTGGGAGTTAAAAAGTTCGCAATGTGGCGAACTTTTAGCTTTCGGATTTTCCCAAATTAAGTAAGGCATTGCATCAATAAATTAAAGCTACTGCTGTATATTTTAGTAGAATATTCTAAAAAATTGTCCATAAAATGTCACATAAGCTTGGACATTTACTCTTTAATTTTCAACTTTTAAAGAAAAATAACATATAGCTGGAATCTTTATAATTCTGAAATTCCGAATATTATATTTATAAATTACCAATTCCAAATTGAAAAAATGTGATATTCCGCATTTTGGTCCCAATTAGGTACAAAGGGCTCCCGCTGACCAGGATCGACAGCAGCAGTTAGGCTAAGTAAGGGGAACCGTTCGCAGATACCAGGTATCATCCGAAAAAATTGGGGGATAGAGACAAGCAAATTCTAGAAACAATATTTCCAATGCATTCGGAAGTTACTTTAGTTTAGTAACTATAATCTACAACTCTACGCTTAAAATGAGGACCTTCCTAATTTATGATCCGCTCGCGAATTTCTACCTTTCAGGTGTTTGTTCTAGATCAGGACAAAGCCTTACTTATAATTGAATCTGTGGCGTGCTAAAATCTTATTCTATGGCGTAGTTCTTTGAGTTTACTCAATTTTCATTGTCGAAATGAATTTCGCTTTCAAAGTCGCATACAAATCATTTCACAGCTTTTGTTAAAAAAATATTTTCTAAACTCACTAAGAGCGCGATCTATACATTTTCTATAAGAACGTTGTTCAAAAAGAACTAAAAAAGCTTACGTGTGGTAAAAACCGAAAAACTGATTTGAATTCAGCACAAAAAACTACTTGGGAAATTACAAACATTTCATTTTTTAAATGTAAATATCCATTATGTTAACCAGTTTTATATTGTCTAGAGGAAATATTTTGCGATTTTTTCAGCATAAAATAGGGTTGAAATTCAAAAAAAATTTTGAAGTATGAATTTTTCTTAAAACTCATGATAATAACATTGATTTTGATATTGTTCTTCTAGAAACTTTCTTGAATTTTGCACGCACCTTTTTCATTTTATCAGGTTGAAAATAACGAAGCTACTATTGAAAATATTTCAAAGATTCTTATTTATTCGCTATTTTTTCTGCTTTTACGACGATTTCATTAAAAAAATTTTAATCTACTAATTTTTTTCTGTCAATATTGTGATCTGGAAATTTTGTACATTAGTTTTTTAAAAAGATACAAAATTCTTCAAGGAAAGGAAATAAGGTTTTGGAAGACTTTGGAGTTACAGTCTGTCAAGTTAAAGCGTGGGTGGCTTTACTCGCAGTCGGTAAGGTGTATCGACATGATTTTGGTGTCAAAATATTAAGAAGAGCTCCCT
>NC_046658.1:26242458-26261288 GCF_010883055.1 Belonocnema kinseyi
TGAAAGAGGGAGCTCTTCTTAATATTTTGACACCAAAATCATGTCGATACACCTTACCGACTGCGAGTAAAGCCACCCTCGCTTTAACTTGACAGACTGTATGTAGGAGGTAATTCTTTAATTAAGCGTAGCGTCCGCTTCGAGTGTACATACAAGAGTGCTCCCGAGCCAGGAGGCCAGTCGGTTATATAGAAGTTGGATGAGACATCTCATGCTATAAATGGTGGCCCTAATCACAGTTCCACCCTCCAAGATTAAATGACGTCCTCGTTATTTTTGCGTAAGGGTGTAGGGGGTGAAGCAGCGTGGTAGACGACGTGAGCTGTAGTTGGGGCGGCAGGAGAATGAAAGATAGTAGTCGGCCTTTCCGCACGGTGTGGAAAACAGAAGTGTTCGAATTATCCGTCCGAGGTAACATTTCCATAGTAATCCCAGTATTCGGATGGCTAAACTGGTATATCCTAGTCGCTCCAGCTAGGTTGTACCTGCGGTCCACCATGAGTGATTACTTCGTGAAGTCAAAAGTGCTTCGTAATCTTGCCCAGCTGCTTCTAGAGAATGGGCTGAAAGTTTTAGCAGTTGGAGATTGATGTGATTGCTAGAAAACACAGGTAAAGGTATTACATTAGCTAAGACTTGTAATTCTATTTCCGAAAAGTTGAGTGCTATCTGGTGGTGTGTAGGAACTGATACATGACAGTGCACACTTCTTCAGTTTTTATTGGTATTATCCACACATATCTTGTGAGGCTGTCCTCCAATAGTAGGAAATTTCTACCTTCATATGTTAATTTATCGGCGTTCATGATCTCAAATGTAGATTTAGCAGCTTCTATTGTGACTGTATCCGCTCGAATCCGTCTCTCGCTGTGCTTGTTGCCACAGGTGGGACAGCCATCTACGAGTATGTAGCGCTGGATTTGCTAGTTCATTTCGGGCCAATAGTGGTGTTGTTGGATTTGACGTATAGTCTTATTTAGTGCCCAATGCCCGTTCTCGTGTGTCCTGGTGATGTGTTGTTGCATTTGCACCTCTCTCACGATTTTCGGATACATAGCTTTGATTTTGTAGTGCTGCTCTAGTTGAATTAGCTTTAAAGTCCGGTATATAAAAGATGCTGCCAGATTGTAATCTTCTTCTATGACCCAGTGAGTTATCTCGATGATCCTTGGTTCTTCGGTCCTTTCAGCTTCCGAGATTTTGCTTGGCTATTTCAGGATGTCGTCGAAGATTATGTAGATTGCTCCGTTGACCTGGAGGTCAGGTTTTATTGTTCTTTCCATATATGCAGGTAGGAATTTGTAATTATAAAGTCTGTTCTGGAAGGTCTCATCCCCCTGGGTTAATGTGATTTTACTATCTCCACATGCTTGCTTAAATTTGTCCAGGTCATTGGTAAGGTAATCTTGGCCCTCCTTGATTCTTTTTCGGATTTCATCGTCCAGCATTTTCGATAGAACGATGCGGGAATTCTTCAGCGATAACGTTGCTGTGTCGTATGTGATGTCTCCTGCCTCCTGAGATGTCGAAGGGGGTTCGTTGTCTGTTGGGCTAGTAGGCTTTAGGGTTTGTAAGATTTCATCAAGCAGCTCCATCGCCATTTCGTCGAGTGGTTCCTGGATGATTTTTTCGAGCTTCAATTCTGCCTTATCGGTGATAGGTTCGTGTAATTCCTTTTGCCTTTGGGGATTCTGTGCAGCCTGCAGGATACTTTTACCGCTTCGTATTCTGGGTGATCGGGATTCATTGGGATATCTTCCCTTTTCTTTACCGGGAATGCTCAGCTGAGTGCATCAGCGTTTGCCTTATGCTTACTCGGTTTATAGGTAACCTCTGGATAGTAATCTGTAAGTTTTTGCATGAGTCGGAATAAGCGTGAGGACATGTTGTCGTGTCTGGCGTTCAAAAGTGCTTTAATGGGCTGATGATCTGTGTAGACTTTGAATGTTTGCCCTTATAGGAGATGTTTATATTGCCTTATTCCCCATATGATTGCGAGCAATTCCTTCTCCGTAGTGGAGTAATTGCGCTCTGCCGGGTTCAAGCTCCTGTTGGAGAAACTTATTGGGTGCTCTTTACCGTTTTCTTCAAGCTGACTGAGTACGACTCCCAATCCTTCGTTCGAGGCGCCGGTGCATAAAACCAAGGGCTTCTTCAAGCCAAGATGTTTTAGAACTGGGTACGTAGTTAACAGGGTTTTTAATTCTGCGAAGGCTTTCTCGCATTCCGTGGTCCAAGTGAAGTCGACATTTTTGCCTTTCAGGTGGTTTAGCGGGTGTGCTATCTTTGCAAAGTTCTTGATGAATTTTCGGTAGTATGAGGCTAACCCCATAAATAGTTCGATTTCTTTGGCGTTCCTAGGTCGAGGAAATTCCAGGACTTTGTCTACATTTTTTTTAGAGGTTTGACGCCGTCTGGTCCTACCGAGTGTCCGAGATATTCAAGTTCTTTCTCAAGGTACTTGCATTGGTCGGGTTGTAGCACTAACTTCGTTTCACGTAGGCGCTCGAACACTGTTCTCAAATTCCTCATGTGTTCCTTCTCGGTTTTCCCTATCACAATTAGATCATCCAAGTATATGAAACAGACCTTTCCTATCAAACCTTGGTGTTTAAAGTTCACCATTCGTTGGTAGGTTGCTGGCGCATTGATCAACCCCATTGGCATTCTTGACCATTCCCAATGTCTCTTATGCGTGCTGAACGTCGTGTTCTCCATGTCTTCTTCTGCCATTGCCACTTGGTAGAATCCATTGGCCATATCAAAGCAGCTCGTAAATTTTGCTGATCCCAGCATGCATAGTATTTTCTCTATTGAAGGAAGTGGGTAGTTATCCTCGATGGTATCTTCGTTTAATTTTCGGAAGTACATTACTAGTCTTCATTTCTGCTTGCCATTGCTGTCCATTTTCTTTTTGACCATCCATACGTTGGTTTGGTACGGTGAGAAGGAGGGTCGTATCAAGCCCTTTTCCTCATATTCTTGAATTTGCCTCTCAATTTCCGATTGCCGAAGGATGGGGTGTCTGTATGATTATACGTTGATGGGCTAATCTGTTTTTATTTTTATTCGGTGCTCTACGTCTGATACTATCGGCATTGGATCGTTGGATAGGTAAAAGATATCATTAAATTCGATGAGCAGGTCTTGCATTTCTTCCTTTAGTTTACTTGAAAGGTGGGATAAAGAGCTCATGCTCAATAATTCGTTTATGCGCTCGTTGTTTATCTCGTTACGTTTAGCCGAATAAATTGGGACCGGTTTGAGATAATAGAATTCTCTGATGTGCTCTTTCCTTTCTTTGTTTAATAGCTTATTGTTGAGAATTTTTGAGATTAGACTTCTGCTGTTGGTTGTCTGTGTCTTTTTTATTTTGTGGGAGGTTTGTTTTAGTTTTTCAATTTTTATGTCCTTTTTCTAAATGTCCAGGTTGATTCCTTCGCCATTCGCGTTTATTGTTATTATGTCTGTTGGGTTCTTGTTTCCCCGGTATATTCCTGGTAGAATACCTTTACCGTAAACTATGTGGTCTCCTTCAGGTAGCTGAACTTCTATAGATGTCCACGATGATTGTATGTGAAAAATTACTGGGTTGTAGTTCCCTTCCATTGGGATGGAAATATTTGGTAGGTCTAGCGTATCGTTGATGAAGTTGATATTCGCCTTGTTAGCTTTTAGCCAGCCGCGGCCTCAAATGCCATCAAACTCTGTCGGGAAGTTATTCCTGACCACGTGAAATCTATGAGCTTGTCCATTGGTGGTGGTGAGTGTACATGCTCCTAAAACCTGGTGTATTCCGTCAACTATTTCAAATCTTTTCCTTTTCTCGGTAGGTATTTTTTCGGGTTTGCATGTTGTCGGTAGCAGGCATTGTGTTTTTACGAAGGATTCCAGGCTGCCTCAGTCTACCAATAGTCCTCGTCTTCAAGCGTACCCTCCGAGTTGCAGTCGTACGAAGGGATGTCCTGTTCCTCCTCCTTGTAGGAATACTCTGGTAGGTTGCTGATCGGGTTCTCCTCTCTTATATGGTAAACATCTTGCTGCTCGTCTGGTTGGATCTCCTCTGTAGGGTACATTCGCCTGGGGGGATCTTTGTTGCCCTGCTAGGTCTTTTGAAAATTTTCCCTTCTCTGCAAGTTTTGCTTGGTGTAGCATTTGTCTTCTTCGTGCCCCTTTTTCTTACAGAATCTGCAAGTTGGTGAATCCTGAGTTGAAAATATGATATCGGCCGGTGATGTGCTCGTTGATAGTCTAGATGTTGGCAATCCACTCCTTGGTGCTGGTTTGGGTATTTGTCGGATTCTTCGGGCTGCGAACTGGGCCGATTGTCTTGTTCTCTCTCTTTCTCTGTCCAGGAACTCCTTTTCCTCCTGGAGTGCGATTTAGTAGGCTTCGTTTAACCTTACAGGTTCAGAATTTGCGACCATGTACTTTATTTCTGTTCGTAAGCATCCCACGGATTTCTTTACCCGTTCCATTTCCTCCTTTCTTCTCTCTAGTTCCTTGAACTCGGCTGGGCTATTATCTATGGCTCTCTAGATCTTTCTGTCCATCTCTTGGTACCTTTTGATGAATGTTTCCACCCTTTCGTTGATCTTCTGGCACATTTGGTCTCTCTCACTTGTCAGTTGGGACAGAGACTTTCCTCTTGAGCCAAATTCTACGGTGAGGGCCTCTCACGGGTTTTTCACCGTCAATGGAGGCGGAATTCTCATTACTACTCGTTGTGCGTCACCTTTAAGCTACCTTGATCTAATGCCTTTTAATGCATCGGCGAGTAGTGCTTTTTTCATCGCCTCGTGTGTCGCAATTCCATAGATGTCATCTACCAGGTCGCGGACATCGTCGTTGAAGGCGTTTACCTCCTGAGTACCATCGAATTCGCATAGGTTCCTTAACAGAGCGTCCAAAGTTTTTCTGTCATCGATGGTTAGCCTGTATGGAGGCTCTAGCACTGGTGCGGTTGGCTGTTGTAATGCTGTTGGGGCGAGGGGCTGTTGGGATGGACCTGAGTCCAGCTGCATTTTTGAGAGGCGATCCTGTGTTTCCTTCAGAGTTGCTTTTATTTCCAGTAGTTGTTTCTCTAGTTCTTCTCTAGAGGCTGTTGGGAGATCCTCGCTGGACAAGAATTTCTTTATATTAAGCATCTTTGGTTGGATTATCTTCACTTGATGTCCGTGAGGGAAACAGCTGTTGCCGTTAGCGGTTTCGTAAATATTGACGCTGGCTTCTGAATTATTATGTTGTGATTCGGCTTCACTATCACTCGTAGATGAATCACTCTTGATGCTTGGTACTTGACAGTAATTAAACATTTACTGAAGTTAAGTCCGAGTGTTTCAGCAGCCTCCTCCGCTGCTTTGTACAGAAACGCTCCTTTGTCCACTTCTTCGTGATTCCTGACCATTTTAAGAAGAGGGTCTCTTCCATTTGCAACTCTATGTGCTGCACCCAGAATAATCCTATTGTGAAGACATTTAAGACTCAATATACAGCGACCACCTTGACGGCGTGAGATGTACAGTCGCGGAACGGAAGACTTAAGATGCATGCTTTTGTTCATGTGCATAACCTTTCTTGTCCCGATATCAAGGGATCTGAGCTCGTTCTTTGTCCATGGAACTACTCCAAATGAATAGAGTACTACCGGGACGGCAAGCATGTTCGTTGCAGATAGTTTTGTTCCTCGCCCACAGTTTGGAAGACCAAATCTGCCGGATTAAACGTTTATATCTTCTTCAGAGAGTATCCTTTATATATGTCACGTCCTGAATGCGGCTCTGTGGCACGCCCAGGTATATATGTCTCTCCAGCGCAAAGGTGTCGTATAGCGCTTCTATCAACGAGCTCAGAATCTTCAGGGATGCCATTAAGTTTTCCTCGCTTCAAATAAACCTTGGCGCATTTGTCTAACCCAAATTCCATTCCGTTGGAATGGCGAAGTGCTAGAGATAGTGGCAATAATGTAAGGCAAAAGAGAAGTGGGCTCATGGTGTCGCCCTGAAAGACACCTCTCTGAAAGGTGACCTTGTTAGTTGTCACACGATTTTTTCCAGATAAGATAGTAAATCTGGTTTTCCAAAGCGGCATCAATCTCTCTATGCACCTAACTATTTGCGGATGAACCTTTAAGATTTCCAAAAGACATATGATGTCTATGGGAGGTCGAATCGAAAGCTTTGCGATAATCAATCCAGGCCATCGATAGGTCACGCTGGTAGAATGCTACATATTTGCAGATACATCTATCGATGAGCAGGTTTTCCCGACATCGCGCCACGCCTTTCTTTGAGCCTCGTTGTTCATACATTTCTTGCTACCGACTTTAAATATGAAGTGAAAATACGGGCCACATGCTGATGGGTTAAAGGAAACCTCTTCCACAAGAAGGTTTTGATACAATCTGGTCCCGGTGCGGAATAGTTCTTCATCCCTCTTAATACTCTTTTCACCTCCTCGATAGTGATGGGTGGGCATTCTTGATCAGGAGTTATGAGGGCATTACATAGCTCCTTGAAACCATTTATATTTTCTGAGTCTTCGTCCATTGTATGCTGTACTTCGTAGACTTCTCTCCAAAATACTTCGACCTCCTCTGGTTTGGGCGGGTGTTCGACAGTAACTGGAGGGTCTTGGAAGAGTCGAGATGGGTCAGAGAGAAACTGTTGATTTTCTCTGACCCACCTTTCTCTCCGCTCTAGACTTCTCTTAGCGTCAGATAGTATCCGTATTCTCTCAACAATATGCTGCCTCATGGTCAGCAGCTTTGACTTGTTAAGTTTGTAATAACGGGTCCGGAGTTCGCGCGCAAACTTTCGAACCTTGACGGTAAATTTCCTGCCAGATGTAATGTAGTCAATCACACACTGAATGCGGGACGCGTACTGTCTTGCCCAGCCTATCTTTATGACAAGTTGATGCATTCGTCTTTTGGTCTTATGATCAACCGTTGGTTTTGTTTTACGGTTCGCATCGGCAAAAGCTCTCGCTGCATTATACACACAATAATTGATAGCCCAGAGGTCGGATTCTCCGGAAAAATGTCCAGAAAGCTCGTCATCCATTTCAGCCAGATCTTTAGGCTTGAAAGAAATCTTGGTGTTGATGTTTCTCCGGGTCATAAAGCAACGTTATTTAAAGGCAACCCCCCAAACCATTTTTACAACATTTTTCTGTTAATTTATTTTTTTTAATGTTTCATTAAGAAAACTTTGACAAAAGAAAAATGTATCTGTAATAAAAAACGAAAATGGGTAGTTGCAGCAAATTTCTATTATAAAACTCTATACTAAATTACATGTACATTTGAAATAAAAAAGTTACTTCGAAAATAAGAGGTTCTCGATTATTTTTCTTTAAATTCGACATTAATTGCCCTAAACTAAAGATTTGAACCAGACGTACCGATAAAAAATCAATTTTACTAAAATCGCAAATACTATTTTTTATTTATATAATATTGAGAGATCTCTTCGAGTTTTGCTGTGTTGCACGATGCTTTTTTGATCGAAAATTCAATTGCTTTGTTCAAAATTCTACTTTTTGGAAAACCCATCATTTTGAATTAATAATTAATTCGTCATTGGAAAAATAATCTTTTTATTGAAAATTTATCTTTAATACTTGAAATTTAATTTTTTCTAAAGCCTTATTCTAATATTTTTGATTCCAAATGTATCTCTTTTGGTTAAACATTTAATTATTTTGTCGAAAGTTCAGCTATTTTTTTTAAAAGTCATATTTTTTTGGTTGAAATTTAATTGTTTTTATTTGAAAAATTAAGTATTATCAGGGCATACTTTTGAAATTCTTTAGAATAATTAAGCTTCAGAGGTTTTAGGAAATTGAATTAGACAAATGATTTGAATTGTATAATTTCTAAGTCGAATCGCTATTAATTAAACAATTTTATTTTCACTCAAGAATCAAAATTGGACGATTCCAGGTTAAAATTTGGAAAATAGGACAATGTCACAACATTAAAAATTTAATACATGAGGATTCATATTATGTAAATTACATGATTTAAAATTCAGAGGAATTGAAATTGTATTGTTTATAATTAAAAGCGTTCAAAATTAAATAATTGAGCTGTCGGATCGAAGAAGGGCACATAAATTTATGTCGCTGGGAGTGGAGAGACCCCTGGAGGCTTTCAGAAACATTTTTGAATGTTTATTTTTAAAGATTATGTGTAGGTGTCGAATTTCATTGTGCATCTTTTTCCTCCTACGCAAAAAATTGTAGCTTTTTTAGTTTTCTAATTAAAGCCAAAAAACTGGCTTTTTTGTAAAAATAATTTTGATACGCTTTTCATTTCAACTCGTGCTCAGTCAGTCAGTTTGAAGGATTTTTCAATAAATTTTTCAGGAAATGTAGTTTGAAAAGTCCTTCACCTGATAGAATAAAAGTTATTAACAACAGTACAAAGAAGTTTTCTGGAAAATCTTAGCCCAATCGAATTGATATTCAAGAAATTATTAGCATCTTAAGTCGATAGCGGCTAGACAATTCGCGCGCGGGCTGTAGCGAGGGACTCAGATCCCATTTATAACACAGTTCATCGGCAACAAAAATAAAAACTAATCAAGTAATCATGTAATATCAAAGTATGATGCATAAATAAATATTAGTGCATTATGTAAAATGATGTATACATTTAATATTATGTACAATAGAATGATTTTTATTTTTAAGACAAACTGTACAAAAATAAAAGAAAACAAAAAAATCTAATGGTTGAGATTCAACGCATTTTGAATTCCGAGAATTTTTCAATGCTTTAAATTAATGGAATTGAAAAAAGTGAAACATCCGGAAAGTAAATTTGTTTTTTATTCCTTTTGTAATAAAGCGTATTATTATTTATTTATGCATAATACTTTGATACTACTTGATTACTTGATTTATTTTTTTTTGCACCTGTAAACTGTATTATAAATCGGATCTTGAGACTCTCGCTACAACCCGCGCGTGAGTTGACTAGCCGCTATCGAATTGAGAAGTTAATAATTTCTTGAATATCAATTCGATTGGGCTAAAATTTTCCATAAAACTTCTTTGTACTGTTGTCAACTACTTTCTCGCTAAAATTTTGGTTGCTTAAAATTCGCTCGATAAACGAAACGCTGGAAGTTAGAGAAGACCGATAAGCGCCAGGCATCGGAAAAAAATTAACAACTATTTTCTAAAATAAATTTTTGAATTACTTTCACTGTATCCGTCGAAGGACATTTCAAAGTACAATTCCTGAAAATTGTATTCATAAATCTATAAAGCTGACTGAGTGAGCACGAGTTGAAGTGAAAGGCGAATCAAAATTAATTTTTACAAAAAAGCCAGTTTTTTGGCTTTAATTAGAAAACTAAAAAAGCTGAAACTTTTTGCTCGAGGGAAAAAAGATGCGCAGTGAAATTCTGCATCTATATATAGTCTTTAAAAACTAGAATTCAAAAATGTTTAAGAAAGCTTCACGGGGCCTTCCGACTCCCAGCGAAATGAGTTTATGTGCGCTTCTTCGATCCGGCAGCTCAATTGAAAATTTAAAACTTTAAAATTTGAATAATGCAAAACTCAAAACAACTGAAATTTGACAATCCAAAATTAAAAACTGAAATGATTCTTTTAAAGTCAAAGCTTCTGAAATTCTAGAACTTTAAATCATTATAACATAACAAAATTATAGTTTGAAATTGAAGATGATTAGAGAAATTTTTCTAAAATAACAAAATTAATTGAATTATTCTAACAAAAAATTTCAAAATGAATTGTGATATTAAAACTTTTTTATGCTAACACTCTTTACATTACAATTCTTTGAACTAAATGTAAATCGTTTAAAAAGTAATAATTTTTAAATTTCTAATTACACTTACCCAAATGCAAGGAATTAAATATTAAGTTCAAAATTAAAACCTATGAAAGAGAAAAATTAAAAATCTAGCGTTTAACATGAAAATTAAGAACTATAAAATTGTAACCGTTTAATATTACCGACATTATTCAATTACTGACGTGCGCATTCCAGATACTTTAATATTCCCCTTTTTTATTCTAAGCTCAGTTTTTAACTTTTTAATTCCAAATATTCCTTTAAATCATTATTCATTAATGAAATTTTCCAATCAAATATTTTTCCATTTAAAATTATTTATTTGTTTAATTCTTCAACAAAAATCAAAGAATTGTAAGACATTTTTGAAATTGTACAATTTCAAGCTTTTCAATTCGAAATTGCTTTAAATTTACAACTAAAATGATTGAATTAAAAACTCTCTATCTATGCTTTCAATATGAAATTTTGAAATACTTAATAGTGGAATTGTCCTGACATTTTGAATTGTGTAATTTCAAACTACAATATTGTGAAATTTCAAATTTGAAACTTCCAAAAATTAATTTAAGAAGAGCTTCGGTTTCTAGGCCTCAAAGATTAAACTGCTTTAGAATTGCGTGCTCAAAACAATAATTTTAAATTAAAATCACAGAAATTTTAAAGGCGATGAATATACAGAGTGCGCCATCTAAATGTCACCGATGGAAATATTGAATAACTTTGATAGATTTTAATCGATTGGCGTCGTCGAACACATTTTGGAAAGGTCATTGCATTACAATTTCAACCATGAATCGGTCCACGCCTACCGAACGCTGCGGAAGTAGTGACAATGTTCATTAAATGTAATCGTTCATTTTTTGCAACACAGCGTGCATATCGTTAAAAGTATCACGGTCGTTCTGAGATAGCCCGATTTATAGCGGCACTACACTTTTTCTTGTGGGGATTTTTGAAAAGCAAAGTGTCTACCAACAAATCGAAGACTTCAGACGAGCTTAATGACAATATTCGAGATGACGCCCGACATGTTGGCAAATGTCATGGAAAATGCCAGAAAAAGAGATAAGTTTTGTATGCGCAATAAAGCTGGTCATTTGATCCGACGTTGTTTTTGGAAATTGAATGGAAAAAATTGTAAACCTTCAAATTTGATAAAAATAAATAGTTTTTCAAAATCTATTGAGAATTGTTCAAGTTATTCAATATTTCCATCGATCACATTTAGATGGCGCACCCTGTATTATTAATAAGTATCATATCATGTAGTATCATGTGACATTGAAAACCACTGGATAGATTTTTTACTAAAGAATGTGACTTCTAAAAAAGAAAGTCATTGCCATTTGCCCCCTTAAAAATTGAAGAATTTTAAATATTGGGAGAAAAATTGTGAACCTCTAAAATTTAATTATTCTAAACATTTTTAAAATTCTATGCTTTCTAATTGGAAACTTTAAAAACTTGGAAAACGCGTAAATAACTTTCAACCAGCAAAGATAAATTTTCAATAACAAAGAGAAGTCTTCTAACGAAAGATTAATTATTAATTTAATAAACGGTCTTTCAATCCAAAAACACAATTTTTCAAGAAAACAGTTGAACCTTCGACGAACAAAGATGACTTTTATCAAAATAATTGAATTTCCAACAGTGCAATTAAATTTTTAACCAAATATCATAATTTTCAACAATAGCTAACTTTTCAAATGAAAAGGGTTAATTTCAACCAAAAAATATGACTCTTTAGCAAAGTAGTAGAATTTTCATAAAAATAATGAAATTTGCGACCACAAAAGATTAATTTTAAAAAAATGATATAATATTAAACTATTAAAATAAAAAAATTGACTTGCAATAAAAAAGATGACTTTTTAAAGAAAAAAGTTGAATTTTCGACCAAAAAAGATAACTTCTTAAGATAATAGTTTAATTTTCAACCAGATAATTGAATTTTCAGCCAAAAGAAATTAATTCCACACAAAAAATGTAATAGTACCACAAAACACGACTTTTCAATAAAAAAGAGATGACTTCAATGGAATTGTGTTGAATTTTCAACAAAATATTATCATTTTTAATTAAAAGAAAATAATTTAGAACCAAAATTATAATTTTTAAATTTCCAAATAAAAATGATTATATTTCAAACAACAAAATATGCCTTTAAATAAAAGCTGGACTTTAGAAAAAATGATTAAATTTTTAACCAAAAGAGATACATTCGGAATTGAAAATATTAGAATAAAACTTAAGAAAAAATTAACTTTGAAACATTAAAGAAGAATTTTCAATAGAATTTCATGAATGAATAATGATTTAAAGGAATATTTGGCATTAAAAAGTTAAAAACTGAGCTTAAAATAAAAAAAGGGAAATATTGAACTATCTGAAATGGATACGTAAGTAATTGAATAAGGTCGGTAATATTAAAGGGTTACAATTTTAGATTTCTTAATTTTTATGTTGCACGCTAAATTTTTAATTTTTCGCTTTCGTAAGTTTTAATTTTGCACTTAATATTTAATTTGTTGCATTTGGATAGGTATAATTAGCAATTTAAAAATTATTACTTTTTAAGCGATTTACATTTACTTCAAAGATTGTAATTGTAAAGAGTGTTAGCATAAAAAAGTTTTAATATCACAATTCATTTTGAAAGTTTTTTAAGAATAGTTCAATTTATTTGTTGATTTTAGACAAATTTCTCTAATCATCTTCAATGTCAAATTATAATTTTGTTATCTTATAATAATTAAAAGTTCTAGAATTTCATAAGACTTGACTTCAAAAGAATAATTTTAGTTTTAGATTTCAAATTGAAAAATTTTAATTGCTTTGAATTTTGCATTATTCAAATTCAAAAGTTTTCAATTTTCAATTATTTGAATTTGAGCGCTTTTAATTATAAGCAATACAATTTCAATTCCTCTAAATTTTAAATCATCTAACTTCCATATTATGAATCCTAATGTATTAAATTTTTTATGTTGTGACATTGTCCTATTTTCGAAATTTTAACCTGGAATCGTCCAATTTTGATTCTTCAATCAAAATAAAATTGTTTAATTAATAGCGATTCGACTTAGAAATTATACAATTCAACTCGTTTGTCTAATTCAATTGCTTAAAAACCTCTGAAGCTTAATTATTCTAAACAGTTTCAAAAGCATATACTTTCTAATAGCAAACTTTAAAAATTTAGGAAACGTGCGAATCATGAAAAACGGGAAATCTCCAGGTGTAATATTTTTCTCTCGATTTTTTGTCGATTCTACAGTTCTTTTAGGTGGGGCCACCCTGATAAAAGTTAAATTTTCAAATAAAAATAATTAACTTTCAACCAAAAAAATATGACTTTTTAAAAAAATAGCTGAACTTTCGACAAAATAATTAAATGTTTAACCAAAAGAGATACATTCATTTAGGTGCTCAGTAAAACCTACCGTTTCCCTTTAATCAATTCGGTGACTAAATTGCACCGTGGAGCCAAACTACGACCACTTTCTTAACATATAAGTTTTTCAGGCAACTATTAGTGATCAATACATTATTTAATTGTCAAATTATTAATAATCAACCACTTTTAATTAATAAATAATTAAAATTGTTTTAAGAAATAAATTTCCATCACCCATAAACGGTGCATTTTCCGGCATTTTTTTATGAAATTTCTATTAGGGATGTTTATTATAGATTAAAAATAAATATTTCATCATTCCAAATAAATAAATAAACAATTGTTTAAATAAATAAATTCCGATCAACCATAGAATGTGCAGTTTTTGAAATTTTTACTGCAATTTCTGTTAGCAATCCACTAGTAGAAATAGTTGTTACAATTTTAATGCATTATTAATAATAATTTCTTGTTTTTATAAATTTTCTTAATGCTGCTTAAAATCTGACTTCCTTATTTTATGTCACGGAATTTTCCACAATGACTGTATTCTGTAAAACTTTGAAAGCCAACTGTTAAGACCTAGACCTAGAGTTTATACTATACTTCGGCTGTGTATGGAATCACTTATAGGACGAATTAAAACTAGAACATAACTATTTCTACTAGTGGATTTCTATTTTAGTACAGTGAAACCCTTTAATAGCCCTCTCTTCTATAGGCCATCCGAGAATTGACGCCGCTTCGCAGGTAGGTGTAACGGGAGCTGCGCGGGGTCTGCGGTTACCACTCAGGCGAGCACTCAAGTGTGAACAAAAAAAATCGGAGCGGGCTATAATGAGTTAGATCCCACCCAACGTCAGACTCGAAATCGGCGCTATAGAAGAGTTTCACTGTAATTATAATAAGCACCCCTCACAGAAATTTCAGTAGAAAATTAAAAAACTGCACATTCTATGGGTTATGAAAATCTATGTATTTAAACAATTATTTATTCATTCAAAATGAAATATTAAGTTTTAATCTATAATAAACCTCCCTGATAGAAATTTCAGTCAAAAATGACCAAAAATGCACACTTGATAAGTGACGAAAATTTATTTATGTAAACAACTGTTTATGTTAATTAAAAATGATTAAATATTTAATTTTTTGCTATAATAAGCGCCCTTAATAGAAATTTAATTAAATATGCCAAAAATGCCGATTTAATGGGCGATGGAAATTTATTTATTAAAAAAATTAATTTTTTATTAATTAAAAGTGGTTAATTATTATTAATGTGATAATTAAATAATTAATTTGTGACTATTAGATGACTTTAAAACTTTTATGTTAAGAAAATGGTCGTAGTTTTTCTCCGCGGTACGATTTAGTCACCAAATTGATTTAGGAGTAAGAACATTTTTTTTAAACTTACGCAGAATTATGTAAAGTCTTTCGTATTAATTCTCTAAGAACTTTCTTCTGTGGCAACCACGAAGCGAGCTACTTACAAAAAACTGAACTTTGGTCATTTAACTGTAAATTCAAGTCGATTTGGTTCACATTTGGCAGGTGTTAACTCGCGATCTATTATAATTAAGACAGTGTTCTTTTCTCTGAAATTACAGGTATTTACGTCTACTTTAATTCATCTGTTGACCATTTTTCGACCGGGCCATCAGGATCCGAGGCACAGAAAAACAAGAACAAAACATGTGATTTTTAGCAAAAAATTGGAAAAATCAGGGTTTTTTGAAAGACCGTAACTCCGAGAATGTTGGTGATAAAAACGAAATTTTTTTTTGTAGTTTTACTCAGGATTGTATCTACTATGATTTTTGTAAAAAAACTTTTACATCTTAAATGCACAGGAAAGCACCAATCCAATAAATAGTAATATTTTGTCATTTTTCCCAAAAAAACTTCCGTGTTCAGAGACGAAATCCTGTTCTCAGAACCTTTCCCCATATTATGCACCCCCAAATGAAGTACTTAAGACAAAACAAAATGACTAACCTAGAAACTACCATATTCGCACCATTTTTCCGACCGGACGATTGGACTTTCTATGGAATGTCATTTCATAATCACGAAGTTCTTCAAAGTAATTTTCTGAAAATTCGACATTCTATTAACATCGTTCTACAAGAAAAACTTCTCGAATGTTTTCTTCATAATTAACAATAACGTTTTCCAGCAGTCAACTTCATCTTTAAGAAAGTTTGTCAAGTCAAAATGTTGATAAGTACATTCAGAAGAAAAATTTAGAAGAAAAATTTGTTTCTTCCGTTATATAAATCTTTGTGTCCTGCGTAGGAAAACGTGAATATGCTAGTGTATGGAGTTGGTGGTGAGTTTATTGGTACAGCTAAGAAATTAGCTAAAGTGTGGTCATGTCCGAAGGAAAATAATCAGAGGCTTGTAGCTTTACATGCCTTAGCATTATTAAATTTTGTATCGTTCACGCATATCGTTCACACCTGTGAAACCAAAAAAGGTAGATGCGACTGAATTAAAACAATTTTGTCTGGCTGACCCTGACCCTGTGAGCAATATGCGAATTGATATTATTTTAGGGGCTTATAAATTCGGATCATGTTTATTGTCGGGATTAAAACAAGGAACATTAGGCTCCTTGATCGCCCAGAGTACTTTTCTTGACTGGATCCTATCCGGTCCAATCCTGCAGTTACCCTCACATAGGTCTATTTCAGCCCATGCTAGTATTACTGCTCAGGTACTGCATGAGGACATGGCACATTTTTGGGTGAAGGAGGAAACTCCTTCTGAATCTTTTTTAACGGAAGAAGTTCGCTGTGAGGAACACTTTCTGTCTTCCCATCGACGATTGCCCTCTGGACGGTACTTCATTCAATGGCCTTTTAAGAATGGCCCTCCTATTAATATAGGTAATTCAATACATCGCGCTAAATTGTTTTTGCAGAAGGTACAGTTTCGCCTAATAGCAAAACCTGAAACTTTCTAGGAATATTCCAAATTTAACTTTCTAGGAATATTCCAAATTTATCATAGAGTATCGGAATCTGAATCATATGGAATTAGTCTCCGACTTTTTGGGGATGAACTCTGAAAAAACTGTTTATCTTACTCATCATCCAGTTCTTATAGAAAGTAGTTCTACTACTTATCTACGATTAGTATTCACTGCGTCTACACTTACTGCCAACGGAAATTTTTTGAATTCTCATTTACATTCCGGTCCAAAATTGCTCACTGATCTAATTCCTATTATATTACGATGGCGCGAGCATCGCTTTGTTTATGTCGCTGACGTAGGAAAAATGTTTTAGTAAATTATAGTAGATCCGCGCGATCGTGATTACCAGCGCATTTTGTGATACTCTCCTGAAGCTAAGTTGGAGATTTGGAGACCGACTACTGTAACTTATGGAACGGCTGGTACACCTTCTCTTGCGAGTTGTGATATTTACGTCGATGACGTATTATTTGGCGCTCTTAAATTTCAAGAAACTAAAGAATTAAGAACTCAGGTCTCTGAGTTGATTGCTGGAGGAGGCTTTATTGTCGAAAATGGGCCTCTAATAATTATTAATTAATACAGGATTGTCCTTCTAGTATTTACGATAGAGCCTTTGAATTTTTCGCTGGGGAGGACATTCAGTTAAAAGTTTTAGGTCCACACTGGGATGCAGTTTCCGATAGTTTTAGAATTCAGGTTAAAGCGCTGCCCATCGAAAAACCTACGAAACGAGATTCTTTCAGCAATCGCTAAACTTTATGATCCTTTACAATGGCTCTCTCCGGTTATCGTTGTAGCTAAAAGAATAATGCAGGAAGTCTGGTTCCGTAAAATTGACTGGGATGAGCCACTGCCTGAGAATTTGTTAGGTCGTGGGTTTACTTATTATAGCAGCTTTTCAAAGGTGTTCTTCAAGAAGATGATGATGCTCAAGTTTCTTTGATGTATGCTAAAACTAAAGTGGCTCCACTTCTACCCCCGAGTTTACCACGACTTGAATTACGTGGTGCTCAATTGCTAATCAAAGCATTACGCTTTGTTATTAAAACAATGGGATATGAAAATGTACCATTGTATTGCTATGCTGAATCTACAGTCGTATTGACCTGGCAATTCAACAGAGATTAAACGCGTGGTACCACACGTTGCCGCCAGCAGCTGATTGGTTAATCGTGGCAATGCTCCCATATTCAAGATTGGCTACATCTAAGTCTATATATAAAGGATGGATTCAGAGAAATTCTGAGAATACCCAATAAAACCCTAAGGAAAGACGTGTTTCAGATGACTACAAGGCACAAACGCTAAAGCGATCAAAACTACAAAAGGAAGTTAAACCCGACGACAGAGTGCAGGAAATGCAGCAGGGATGACGAAACGTTCCTACCTGTTATATCCCGATTATACCATTCGTTGTTGGGCCTGCGAAATGACTTAGCACCCTGTGTTAGTACATACGCATTTACACCAACCCAGCCATTTATACCTGCATACAGAATGAATGTTTACTCATGATCGCATGTACCTAGAATCACATTGAACGAGTCCCAGAAAGCGTCTTTTACTTCATTCTATCTCTCTGAAAATCATGTATGTGAATCTCAAAATAAGTATTGTGGCTTCAATTAAAAAGTGAGTTTCCAGTTTATCAAAATGGTAAACAATGATGAGATGAATACTCTCTTGTTAGCAGTTCAGCAGGATATGAATACTTGAACATTAATTCGATGGCTGAGGATATGGCTGATAATGACTGAAGAGCACCATTGAAAACGTTACATATGAGCTTTAAATCTACAAAACAAAATGCACAATCCTGGAGGAAAAGAGGGAATCTTTGACAAAGCAGTTTAAAATCTTTGAGAAAAAGATGACATATATGTATGACAGAGAAAAAGCAAGACACATTCTCCTAAACGCAAAGTATAATTTCAACAGCAATAAGAATATCTACGAAACTGTCCACAAAGTCTTCGAGCACGCGGAAATCATTATACCTCAGGAATGCCTAGAGAAAATCACTAGAATTGGAAAGAGTGAGGGACCTTGATCAATTTTAATCATGTTTACCAACTCAAGATACAAAGAAAGCACAGTTCAAAGGGCTTAGAAATTTGCGTTCTTTGCAGCGACTCGGCAAGCCCGCTTTGATTAGAGGAAACCGACTCGTTGTGGACAATGCATTTTATGATAGATTTAATGTTTTCACGATTGCCGCGCCTCGATTTTTAGAATGCAAGGGGATTTAGTCCTCTAAATTTATAATTAAAAATTTGTCATAAGGTCAACCGCAGGATTTCGCCGGGAACGGGTGCCAATCTGAAAAATTGCACCCGCTTCCAGCGAAATCGCGGTAAAATTTCAGCCACAACCACGTCTCACAATCGTAAGATAGGTGGTTACAGTCTGTAAAGGAACCAATACGACGATCCAGCAAAAGCCTCGTGCACCCTAAGAACACGGAGTGACCCAAGGACAACCGCCTTCTTCATTTTTCCCGCAAGTGCTCTAGCATATTGTTGACACGCAGGGATGCTTTTTAGGCCATTAGCAAGTGAAAGCTTGGCACCTCCGAGAGCGCCGATGATAAGGACGATCAGTTTAACAGA
>NC_046658.1:26261388-26267011 GCF_010883055.1 Belonocnema kinseyi
CTTCTCTAAATTCGAATATTAAACATTTTTGGAGCGATGTAAACGAAGTAATCTTTGAAATATCTGGAAAAGTTTATCAATTATTTATTTAGTTTAATCTAATAACATAGGCATACAAACATATAATCAATTATTTTAATGTTTTAAGAGTCCCAACTAGTTTTGATCACTTTCATGTAGCTATCACTTTATGAGATAATTCGATTTCTGATTGCAATTATAAGTCTTCGAGTCCTTATTTTAAAAAGAATAGCGATAATGCATTAGAGTATAAGGAAAAGAACCAATACCCCCCGAATTTTAATTCTGCCAACTTATCGATCCATTATGTTTTAAATAACTTGATATCTATTAAAGAGACAGCCACTCAATTGAATATGATTGTAAAACCGAGAAAAAAGTGAATACAGTAGAAACCTTTGTTTGATGTTGACTGCAAAAAGAACTGTATAGAATTAAGGGGAAAGTACAGGAATTTTGTTTTCATAAAGTCGATTTTCCAAAAATGACAAATTCTTGTATTACATTTATGTATAAATGCTGTGGAGGTGGTTATTTTGGTCGCAAAACTCAGGAACATGTCGAAAAATGCAAAAGAATGCAAACGTCTCGAGCGCGTCGAACCAGAATTTTTATAAATGCAAAAACTTTACGCGTTTTTCTCGGAACAACGTTTTTCGACCGGGTCGACATGATTAAAATAACTACTGAACCGATCGGGTAAAAATTTGTAAAGCTTATTCTGCACACAAATGCTCATAGGGTAGACCTCCACAATGATTATCAGTTAACATTTATCCCTTTTTTTAAACAATTGAAATAAAAAAGTTCAACATTTTCAAATCCGCCATTCTGTATTTTTTTGTTGATTTTTATTTCTGAGGAAAAAATTTTTAAATGTGTCTATTACTTTGAAATGCCAATTTTTAGGTGCAAAAGATTTGAACTAATAAAATATATTTTTCTACAAAAAAAAGATTGAAAAAAACCTTAAATTTCTTGGGCTTCCCCCTTAAAGGAAATACTTAAAAAATGTAAGAAGTAAAAATTTGAAGATGATATTTTATTGATCTACGAAAATGCCAAGAAAGAACATGCCAAATTATTGTTAGCCAAAATGGAGACCCATACCAATCTTGTGTTACATTATCTTGCAGTGGCAAAGGCTCCTTTTAGGTGAATAATTATGACCCCAAATCATCGAGCACTTCAGGTATATTTATCCTGTCCGGGATCTTGACATACTCTAACATTTAATGATACACCAAATCCATATCTAGTCTCAAATATTTCTCTGGAGGAAACGTTGGCAAGCTTAAAAATGTCTAAATATGGCAAGGCTTCCGACGTGGATGGGTTTAGCTATGAATTTCTCAAAAATCTGCCTGGCAATTTCATTCAATACCTAAATTCGATTTTCAACAAAATACTTGAGGAACAAAAATTCCCAAAATCATGATCACAATCTCATGTTAAAATGATATTTAAAAAAGGGCAAGTAACTGATCCATCTAAATACTGACCCATTGCGCTAGTTAACTGTAGGAGAAGGAGAGGTTGCATGGATCATATCTTCACGCTTAGTTTATTAATTCAAGACCGTTAAAGCCTAAACAGAGGAAAGCTTTTTGTACTATTTGTCGATTTTAAGGAAGCATTTACGTCTTTAAATCATAGCATCACCTGGAATAAAATATTTTCGAATGGATGTGGATCGAATTTTATTAAAATACTAATACATTTGTATTCTAAAGCTAGGATACCAGTCAAGGAAAATAAGGGCACATCTGAAAATGTGGATATCACGAAGGGAGACATGCAGGGAAAGGTATTAACTCCGACGATTTTCACTTTACTAATTGCTGACCTACAAGAATTTCTTAAAGGTAAATGTATCAGAGGCATATCAATAAATCATTCTATTGGACTCCTAATTTTAGGATATGTTGGTTAATATACACAAAACGAAAATTGTGATTTTTGGAGAGGGGACTCATGGACACAATAAGAAACATACCAACTAAAGTTATACCTACCTTGTAGCACCCCTTTCTCAATCAGCGATTTTGGTTAATGCATACGATGCTGCAGTTTATAAATCTAACATTTCTGAACATTCTACGATATCCTTGATACGTATATTGAAACTTGACTCTTGGAGTCCTGCACGGAAAAAAACTAGGCCGATAGGGGTACCAGATACTGTGAAGCCAATTTTGTCCGCGTGGCCTGGACCTCTATCGGTTTGAGGGTGGAGCTACTGTAGTTCAATTTTTCGGGGTCCCGCGTGATTCGGCTGATGAACGCACGACGTACGAGAGAATCAATGTTTTCTCGATACTCGTACGCTCGCTGAACGAATCGAGCGGGACCTCGAAGAATTGAACTACCGTAGTTCAGTTTTCGGAAAGATAGAGGTTCGTCCCAAGCGGACGGTATTGGTTCTACAGTGTCTGGTACCCCGTTCTACCCAGATTTTTTTCTGTCAATTATTCGACTCGCAAGAATTTAAAGTGTTTCGAAAAAAAATAATAATCCTCTCATGACTTTTACGGGTCTATTGGCGGTAGAACTTCTACTGACAGGGTATCCCTTGCCAGACAGGCAGTGAACGAAGAGAAAAGAGACTAACAAAAACACTAAAACCCATAAAATAATAAAGAGTATTTTAAATTTTTTGAGGCGCATGTCGCTTCCCGAAGATAATTGGAGCGCCCCTGAAGCCGCCGCTGAGGGCCAAAGCACGCGGGACGGAACATCAACTGTGCCTCCTGAGGATGCTTTGGCTAGCGTGTGCTATTTTCAGCCAACCACTTCTATAGAATACCGTGGGGGAGCATCAAGCGGGTTACTAAAATGAAAGACGAATTCGTGCATCTCTATTACGAAATTGCGAAGTTTGAAACCAATATCGAAAAAAAAGGATACAATTTTAGGAAGAAATTGACAGTTAAGTATCCTTATATAAAGAAAATCGCACTAAGAAATCTTATCGCTAAGGTGAAAGACATCAAAACTAATCTACACATCAGAAGCCACATGATCAAGCAGCGCCAATTGATGTTCTTCCTCAACCTGTTGACGATCCAACACTACCACAAGAAACGCTCAATATCTTTCAAAGGATTCCTTTCGGCAATTGAAATAGCTGCTATCAGAATGCAAGTAGAACAGCAGCTTCCTACTGATTAACTCCCCTTTAAAGATGTGTACAACGAAAACCTGATTGAAGCTGAAGGCATAGGTGCACGGGATAATGAACATTAAGTACCGGATCCCCTCAAACTGCATCGGGACGTTAATAATCATGATGTGAACAGCGAAATCCCGGAAAGACTGCAGCTCCTTGAAAGGAATTTTGTTCTAGCTTTACTACAGTCCAGGCAAGTACAACCAACTCAAAAGCATTCTTTGTCTTAGATGAATCCCAGAAATGATCTGCGTGCACTAATAAAAAACCTGAACCGCATGGTCTTACCTATTCGTTTAAAAGAAATACAAACTGCGTTAGACGTGCGAACTATTGTATACTGTGCAATTGTGGTAACCGATAGAACCTTGGGCCGAAGGACTGTGCCTACAAATGCAGTCTTTGTCCCAACAAGGGATCGAGATGCATCATGGAATATCAGGTTGGATACGGATATGGAATACAGGTTGGATATGGCAAAAAAGACATTAAAACCGGCAATATTGCAAGAGAAAATAGATTCCCAACAACAGGCTTGATGTTCTTACTGCTAGACTGCATCGGTACAAGAAAAGTGGTGCAAGAAGGCAGCAAATTGAGCCTTTCAGGCAAATGAAGCAAAGTTATATGGTGAACTGTGTGTAAAGCAAAATAACCAGCAAAACACCTGAGTCCCTCCATTAGAAGATATAACTAACTACTGGTCGGGTGTTTAGGGAAAAATGAACAAACACAATTTAGACACTGCGTGCTTCCAACTACAGAAATCAAGAGCAAGCAATAACCCTGAAATGGACCTGACAAACACCACAGATTTAGATGCTGCAGGGTACTACGCATATGTTGCTTAAAGAAACAAACGCTCAAAATCCATACGAATTTTGACCTATAGCCTGTCTTTCAACCATTTCTAAATTTTTCTTTCTGCTATCATTGCAGATCAGATATATTCTCATTGTGACCAGAATGACATGCTTGCATAAGAACAAAAAGGATGTTTTGAAAAATCGTGAGGCGGTAAAGATCTAGTCACCATAGACGCTGTTACCATGACTGAAGCTCGTAAATATAAAAGAAACTTGCTAATAGCATGCAGATGACATTACAGATTCACAAGCTAATGGCAGATGGTAGCTCTAAAAAAGCATCCGGAGGTGACTGCTATCACCTCCAACGCTCGCGGCTACAATTTAAGTATAGCACCAGTAACAAAATAACTCCCAACTACACCAAGCTCCTAATTTTGTGTCTGCCACATCATCGCAAGAAATTCAAGCACGTTTTAAATTGACTTATAAAATCCTCATCTCGTCAGTCACTTAACTTAGTCCGTAGCTATGATGAAAAGCCAGGCTCACCCGAGAACAAGTTTAAACAATAAATATATTTGGTATCTGGTGAAAATTTTGAATGAAATTTTTGGATCTATAATCAAAAGTTAGGGTGGCTACAACATTCAGGTAATCATACATACAGACATACAGATAGACGCCGATTAAATTTTATGGTTTTCGGATTCTGTGAGTGCCGAAACGTAAAGATCCGTTAAAAACCAGAGATTGAAAATTTTGACGATTACATTACATTCTCAGGAATGAGAATGTAAAAAATTGAGAAGTCATATCCGACGTAAAATTGTCTGACTTTTCCATTTGTGTGATCAGAATTTAAAAAAAAGCATTTTGAAAAAAGTATGCTTGTTCATTTAACACAAAACGTTGTTTTGAAAACAACAAATTTTTCTTTTAATATTTTCGGATCGAAAACATCGGTAGATTTCTACGATTTGTGGATTTTTTGCGTCCCAGGACCCTAACCTTCAAAATATAACGATAGGTTCCAATGCATTTCTACTAACCACAACAAATAATTATTCACGCGCAATCAATATAAACATATCGTTACTTGTGTAATTTTTAAATATTCGAAAAGAAAATAGTCGAAATTGTATAATATTATTTATTGTATATGGGGCATTATTCCTCAACTGCCCCAACTCAAAAAGTCATGTTTTTCGATTGTCTCTAAATTCTGGGAATATGTTCGCCTACCCAACAGTAGTTAATCCACAAACTTATAGACCAGGATCACCAACCCTCCCCAAGTGAGGGGGGCTTGAATTTTCAACCCCAATGCCTGCAGGGGTAGTTTCAAACGCCTGTAACTTCCTTTCTAATTACGCGATTTAAAATTTTTATTAGGGTTTTGGAAAGTGCTTTTTACACGCCTTCATCCTATTTTATTATTTATAACAAAAAAATTGTTTAGACAATTTTTTCAATAAATCAATTGTTTATTCAACTTTTTTCGCAATTTAGGTATCTACGATTGTTTTTAAAATAGTCTCAAAAGAAAGCTTGACTTTTTTACTATGAAAAATGTCTAATAAGAAAATGGACAAATTGAAATTCATTGAGTTACAGAGCCGGTTGT
>NC_046658.1:26267111-26273845 GCF_010883055.1 Belonocnema kinseyi
CACTGGAGAGACTTATACATACCTGGGCGTGCCACAGAGCCGCATTCAGGATGTGACATCTATAAAGGATACTCTCCGAAGCAGATACAAACGTCTCATCCGGAAAATTTGGTCTTCCGAACTGTCGGCGAGAAACAAAGTATCTGCAACGAACATGCTTGCCGTCCCGGTACTCCTCTATTCATTTGGAGTAGTTCCATGGACGAAGAACGAGCTCAGATCTCTTGATATCGGGAAAAGAAAGGTTATGCACATGAACAAAAGCATGCACCTTAAGTCTTCCGTTCCGCGACTGTACATCTCACGCCGTCAAGGTTGTCGCGGAATATTGAGTCTTGAATGTCTTCACAACAGGATTATTATGGGTACAACACATGATAAATTTTTAATATATATATATAACACAATATTTATTTTATTTATTAATTTAAATTCATTTCGGATTTTCCAATATTTTAATAAACAAATTATATGTTTTAATGGACACAATGTGCTTCCTTATTTATTATTATCATATGTTATTTCAAGTTCAAAAAATGAACCTTGTTAAAAATGATTTATAAAATGGAGGAAAATATGCTAATGTTAATTATAACTAATTTTGGAAAAGAACTCGACGTAAACTTTTGAAAAAATTATTTCGGGTTTTCTTTATTTGACGATAACAATTTAGAGTTTCATATTTTCATTTTTCTCTGTAGGTGAAAGTTGACATTTTTTTTTATTCTAATGCTGTATCGCTTATTTTACTCCTTAAAACATTTTCTGCAAATCTCATTGGTAGTTTCTATTTTTAAAAAGTTATTCATAAAAACCTATTGCTTACAAAAATAAAGATTTTATAATCCTTAAATAAATTTTTTTATCTAAAAACGTATCGATGAGATTGGCGTAGAATCTTTTCAGGAATAAAATAAGACCTAAAGCATTAGGATTGAATAATAGTTGCAACTTTTACCTAAAGTGAGAAAAAAAATATTAAACGGTAAAAACTATTGTTAAATAAACAATGAAAATTGTAAAATATTTATTTAGAAGTTCACCTCGAGTTCTTTTTCAAAACCAGTTATAATTAACAATACAATATTTTTCTCGATTTTATAAATAATTTTTAACAACTTTTATTTTTTATCTTGGAATAACTTTAGTTCATATTTATTTTAAAAACAAGTATAATGAAAAGTCCCTAGAATCTTCCAAAAAATAACTTTAAATTTTCCTGATAATCTAGAGAATATTGTTTGATTTTCTAAAAAATTTTCCAAATTCATAATAAGCTTCTTTTTTACAAAATTGTAAAAAATCTACATTTTTATCCAAATTTTTATAATTATTAAACTTTTTTTAAAAATCTTTTCAATATATCTGAACGTTCTAAATGTATTTAAAAATTTTTCTTGAAATTTATTAAAGACAAAAAAATTTTCCTTCAAGACTCCCAGCTCACTTTTCATTTTTTTTTTTTTTTTAAATACATATATTTTACATATACATATATTTTTTAGAAATACAAAGAAATCATTCAAAATTTTACCAGGAATCTTGAGACAATTTTATTTTTCCCCTAAATCCTTTAAAAATTCTTAAAAGACTTCTCATTTTTTATTCTATATCATCAAAAATGCACATTTCGTTTTAAATTTTTGGGAATCTTCTCATGATTTTAATTATTTTCGATTCTTTTCAAAACTACTTAAACTTCTACAAATCAAAAAAAAACTTTATCCGAAAAAATTGTTTTAAAATCTTTCAGATTCTTTTTGTACATATTTTAAAATCTTCAAAACTTAAAATTAACCTTTTAAAATAAAATCTGAATAATTTTGAATTTTCCCAAGTCTTATTGTCCGTTTAGTAGCAAAATTTAAAAAATAGAAAATTTAAAAATAGAAAATTATAAAATTTAAAAAAAGTACCACAAAATTATAAAAATTTATAAAATTTCACCCACGATAAGTTCGATTCTATTTTTACATTAGTCATCCAAAACTACAAAATAATTTACATCTTCATTAAATTATTCTTTAGAAGACATAATTGAATCATTTAAAATGAAAATAAACGTTTATTAATCATAATTTGCTGTAGATTCGATAAAAATAATTATGATTGATAATGCAAAAGCAAAACGCACTGATAGGCGAGAATAGATCAATGTAAAATGGATAAAATAGCAATTCGTTAAATTGTTTTTAAGCTTGGTTCCTATGTTGCGATTTCTTATTTAGAATAAGATCCTTCATGAAAAGGGTTATGCCGAAAAACAAATTTATTGAATGAATGAATTTATTAAAATTAATTAAATTTCTTTAGAATTTATAATTTTAGTTCATTTTTTTAAACTTAAAAAAATATATTAAGATATCATTTTTTATTATCTAAAGTCCAAAGACGTGGATTTGTATTATATTAAATAGTGCCCAATATTCACAGTTAATATTAACAATAACATAATATTTTTTTAAATCGAAAAAATTTAACAACAAAACGACATACCTATACACTTTATATGTAACACCGCTGCCACAGCACTACAGTTTGATATCGTCCCTTAAATTAGCATTTGCCATTATTTATCAACATGTGGATCATTTGGTGTTTTGAATCCCGATTTTTATAAAAATTAAAC
This sequence comes from Belonocnema kinseyi, assembly GCF_010883055.1. Classification (NCBI taxonomy): domain Eukaryota; kingdom Metazoa; phylum Arthropoda; class Insecta; order Hymenoptera; family Cynipidae; genus Belonocnema; species Belonocnema kinseyi. The sequence continues at coordinate 26,269,741 of NC_046658.1, forward strand.
AATTTTAAAAAGGATGGCCGCCATATTGGATCCGCCATCTTTAATTTTGAAAATCTAATATCATATTCGTAATCAGCGACCAAAAAAAAAACACCTAGTAAAATTGTTAATGAAAATAGAAATAAATTTGTTGTCCAAAAAAAATACATTAATACAAACATTTTTCATTTCAAGCCGCCATATGTGGTGCCATGTTTTTTTTTCTATTTTTATTTTAAACCTACCGGTATATTTTGAAGGTTAGGGTCCATGGACGCAAAAAATCCGCAAATCATAGAAATTTTTTTTTTTAAACCTACCGGTATATTTTGAAGGTTAGGGTCCATGGACGCAAAAAATTCACAAATCATAGAAATTCACAGATTCTTTCGACTCGAAAATATTGAAAGAATGTTTTTTTTTTAGTACCGCCTTTTTTGTTAAGTAAACAACCATACATTTTTTCAAAATTCTGATTACACAAATCAAAAGGTCAGACAATTTTACGTCGGATATGACTATTCTCATATTTCTAAGGACGATTTTGATGTACGGAACGATTGAAAAAATTTTGAAAATGTGTACGGCTGGGACTTAATGGGTTAAAGTAGAAATTTTCTGATTTCAGAACCAAATAATTACAAAAAGAACTAAAATATTGGAAATAGTCACTAAAAACGAACCTTGTATGCTAAGGTTTGTTTTAAAACAAATAATTAGGGTTAGTTTGCAGAATAGGGGCGTCACCTCTGTTTTAGTTGGAAAAAATTGTGTTTGGCAAGAAACTATGAGAATCTTTAATTTCAACGATAAATGAAGCGATTTGACGAGGCAAAAATTTAAAATTATTGCTACTATGATGTCTCAAATATGGGTCTGTCACGATATATCGAAATTATCATATTTAACCAGGAGTTGAAAATGGGTAGTGATGTGACAGACATTATTTTATTACTAGTCATAGAGGTACCTTACCTCCTCCACGAAACGTTGGAAAAGGGTAGGGTTTTGACCAAATTATTTTTGTGACCTGTCAAAGGGGTGTTTCTGGCCGTTTGGATGTTTAAAAGCACCTAAACGGAGAGTTAAACATGATCATTAAAATATCGTAACATATCCATATTTAAGACATCGTAGTAACAAAAGTAAAAATAATTTTAAACTTCTGGCTGGGGAAATCCCTTCATTTATCGTTAAATTAAAGATTCTAAAAGTTTGCTGCCGAAAAAAATGGTTTTCCAGCCAAACAGATGACGTCCCAATTCTGCAATTGCACCCCATGTATATTTCTTCAATATTCAGCTTTTAACAGGCGCGTGTAATAATCAGATAGAATATAAGTTGAAAAAAATCACCTTAGTCACCGTTGTTCTTTACGGCGTGGTAAATCAACGAGTGACAATAAAAACAAAGATATTCTTTGGTAAATATTTTTCATAAAACACACTAGACTGAAAAATTGAATAGTAATTAAAGCCGAACGACAAACCTGAACCCGTTTGACATGTATTAATTTTTTAGTATTGAGTACAAGAACACTGGGAATTTGAAATATGTCATCATTTTTGTAGTCGATGGCTGAAAAATCTGCTGACATGTATTTTATCTTAAACGTGAAGAACGCATGTTCTCTATCCCACCTAACCTCACTTCAATACCGAAACTTCTTTAAGCTCAGGCAATCGTCACTCAACATGGATACGGCACGGCACTCAGGCTTATTTTTGTGGAACTTACAGTGGAAACAGTATCAACAATCTTGGGAACTTTATAAACTGCGCTTGCGTCGCGCCGACAACCCGATTAGTCACTGTTAGTGCGCTGATTTTGAATTATATAAATATTCAGATTTAACATTTATGAGAAATAATGATTGGAAAATGCATCTAAAGTAATTTCTCAACCCCAAATTAAAATTTAGGAGTAACATATGAAAAAATAATGTGACTTTCATGCAAAAAACGTTATTAATTCTGACTTCAGGAAAATAAATTTTTCTTTAATTTAGCATTTTAAATGTTTCAAAATGCTTATAAAAAGGTAATAAGAAGTTTCAGTATGAAGCAAAAAATATTAGTTGTAATTGAGGTCTTCTTCATGCTATTAAAAAAATTTATGATATAACATTTATCAGTGCAGTAATTAATTATTCCTAATTTATTTTTGGTAATTTTAGTGATTTTATTACAAGTAAACTTGTCGGAAATAAACAAAAATTTAAGTTTAAAAATCGATAGAGAGGAGATTAATTATTAGGACAAACGAAAATGATTTATTTCTCTGAGCTCAGAATTCATAACCTCTTTTTTATTAAAATTGAATTTTTTGTATCTGTCACTCCAAAATCTTATTTTATAATCACAAAAGTTCTATTTGCGCATTTCTCAATCATTATTTACCACAATCCTTTCCCGATAAAAGGTATTAAAACGGATATTTCAAATAAATGATTGATTACGCATTCAAAGCTGTTCAAATTCTACGATATGTGTACACATATTTGTTCAATTCAATTCGTTGCTTATTCTTACCGGGTAATATCAACAAAAAAATTTATTGTGCAAATCAATGAAGTACTAATGGCATATTTGACTAATTCAAGTAGTTGACCCTACTCCCTGTTTTTTCAGTGAAAGGTGATTAAAGGCAGTTTTATAAGCTGTTATACGTTAGGTGCATAACATTTTATCTGTCCTCGATTCGCCATCGTTTGAAACTTATTCAATGCATAATAGACATAACTGTTTATCTCCAAACGTTAAATAAAAAAGACAACCTATTTCAGGTAAAGCTTTAGACTAAAAAGCGAGCTGTACAGTAGTGTTCATGTGTGCCTTGCCTAGGAGGTTGGCTCGGTTTTGATTCCTCTAGAATCAAACCGAAGGGCCTATGACAAAGCCACCGAACGCGTCCTCGAGTTCCATATAGAGGGTCCCTGTACCATGGGTTTCTGCTGAATATGGTCATAAAAATAAATAGGCAGTCGCGGACAATTGTAAGTTCGGTTCAAAACAACAGAACGTGCAGGGCTCCCGACAGTGGGTCGGCCAACAATGCCGACCAATCTAGAGCTGGGGGAGCCAATGAAAATGGATTCAATGCGATGGATCGGCGGGATTTCGCGACCTTTGGCTGGACGGAGCGACTGAATCACGACTTGCTAGAGTACTACGATGCGAGTGTGGCCCGTGAACGGGGTTAGATAGCACGGATGCATGCTCAGTGGTGCGAGAAACACCCGGAGCTATCGCCCTTTTCGCAGCAACGTCTGCGAAACCATGCTGAACTACTCCGTAAAAGGGGTTATGCAAGCGGACCGCCTACTCTACCACAGCTAGAACAAGCCGATAATAGAGAAAGAGAGGCGACAATAAGACCAACCGCGGGCAGGCCTCCAATAGAGGAAGAGCGATGCTTTACGACCCGGAGAAACATCAACACCAAGTTTTCTCTCAAGCCTAAAGATCTGGCTGAAATCAATGACGAGCTTCGTGGACATTTTTCCGGTGAATCTGACCTCTGGACTATCAATTATTGTGTGTATAATTCAGCGAGAGCTTTGACTACATCACATCTGGCAGGAATTTTACCGATTTCGCGATCGAACTCCGGACCCGTTATCACACACTTAACAAGTCAAAGCTGCTGACCATCAGGCAGAATATTGTTGAGAGAATACGTATACTATCTGACGCTAAGAGAAGTCTAGAGCGGAGGGAGAGATGGGTCAGGGAAAATCAACAGTTTCTCTCTGACCCATCTCGACTCTTCCAAGACCCTCCAGTCACTGTCGAACATCCACCCAAACCAGAGGAGGTCGAAGTATTTTGGAGAGAAGTCTACGAAGTTCAGCATAGACTGGACGAAGACTCAGACAATATAAATAGCCCGTATTTTCACCTCATATTTGAAGTCGGAAGAGCCGATTCCAGAATGGTTGGTGGAAGGGCGCACAATACTCCTGCCGAAACAAGGCAACTTAGCTGACCCGAAGAATTACAGGCCAATAACTTGTCTAAACACACTTTATAAGATATTCACAGCTATCCTAAATGATAGGATTGTTCAAGCAATTGAACCTGTGTGGCAAGAAATGTATGAACAACGAGGCTCAAAGAAAGGCGTA
>NC_046658.1:26273945-26275786 GCF_010883055.1 Belonocnema kinseyi
CTATCTAAGGATGGTACTATAGAACGCCACCTCAAGGTAGGCCTAGTGGCGCCATCTCTTGGTCAGGCCGGAAACTTATCAATCCACCCTCGTATTTTGATTTGCGTTTCGACCACTTTTTTTATCGGTAGGTTTTCCCGGCTGGACAATACTTCTACGCGGTTTCGAGAGCTTGTCGAGTTGTTGCATCCGTCGCCTCAATTGCAGGTTGCATAACACATTGCGTTACTAAATGCATACTAAATGTCATCAGTAAAACAACTACATATTTTTTTAAGGGGGAGATACCTTTAGAAAGGGTAAAATCAATCAATTTTAATGAATTTTTTTTAAGTTGATAAGATAACTAGATCATTTATTAATTTTAACATCTTTTTCTTACATAGTTAAAGTGTAAAAAAACATGTGATTTTTTTCTTTTTTTACAAAATGGCGACTCTGCAGAATATTTATTCCAGCGTCTGCTCCGAGGCATCGAAAACTGCTGCAGCTGTCAAAATTTTTCCATTTATCTGATATTAAAAAGATTTTTTTCTTCGATTAATTATGTGTTAAAGTAAAGGATAAACCTATAAAATAATAAAAAAGTTGAAAAATCAAATTTATATCGGCTGTTTAATCGAAAGTCCAAATTTTCGACCATTTTTTCAACAGTTTTGACCCCAAGAAAATTATTTAATAACCCGATATCTTAAAGCTTTTAGGCATATCCTTCCAATTGTACCATAAAGAGAAACCCCTACAAATTTCAGCCTAATCGGCCAATAACTTTTTAAGTTACAGCACGAGCAGGTTTTGAAATGGCAATTTCGAGATAATCACGTTTAAAGATTCGTTACGGTATAAATATTAGTTTCAGTGAGTTGCCGATCAATCGGCGTTTCCGGGTCCACGCAATAAACGTAGTAAACGCAGTAACGTAGTAATCAGCCTTCGCAGAATTTTTGGGTCGAAAAAGATATATATATATGTATATATAATTAAAAATTTGTCATAAGGACAACCTCAGGATTTCGCCGGGAGCGGGTGCTAATCTGGAAAATTGCACCCGCTTCCAGCGAAATCGCGGTAAAATTTCAGCCACAACCACGTCTCGCAACCGTGAGATAGGTGTTTACAGTCTGTAAATGAATCAATACAACGATCCAGCAAAAGCCTCGTGCACCCTAAGAACACGGAGCGACCCAAGGACAACCGACTTCTGCATTTTTCCCGCAAGTGTTCTAGCATATTGTTAACACGCAGGGATGCTTTTTAGACCATTAGCAAGTGAAAGCTTGGCACCTCCAAGAGCGCCGATGATAAGGACGATCAGTTTAACAGAATATTCCGGGTACAATTGACTCAATTTCCCTAGGAGCATTTAAAGGAGCGATATTAAGGTTAATGCCGTAGGAGTGACAGAGATGGTAATAAAGCACTCTTAGTGCCGCATTGTGCCTTTGAATGTAGGTTGATCCCGCGTTAGTTGGTCAACTAGATAGTATGTGAGCTAAATGTTCGGGGTGTGCAAGGCACGCCCTGCAGCTATCATCGGGAATGTCTTGGCTCAAAATGTGGCGATGGTATGTAAAGGTGGAAATGACACCGTCTTGTCATGCAAAAATGAAACCCTCTGTACCAGACTTCAATCCGGGCGATTTAAGGAAAGAAAACGTTAGCTCACAAGACATTGACTGATCCTTCACATTTATGTGGAAGATACCGTGCATCCTCTTATCGAGGAGCTGTTCACAAAATTTTTCTCTTGTGCTTTCTTAATCCGGGCTTTCAGGAGTGAGTACTCGAGATAGATAAGATTTGATGCATTTTACTCACCCCTAATACTGAAGTCAAGTCCG
>NC_046658.1:26275886-26286422 GCF_010883055.1 Belonocnema kinseyi
GTATCAGCCTTGGAGGAGATTATGTTGAGAAATAAAAAAAAAAAATTCTTAAAAACGTTGTTTTTCTTGGCCAGGCCGGAAACTTATCAATCCACCCTCGTATATAGGGAAGGGGGGGATGGGCTGTGCCAACCAGTTAACAGTCAATGATTTTTTTAAAGTTAATAAGATGCTGAATTGATCAATTTTTTTCTCATTTCGAGTTCTGCATTATTTTATATCATACTTGTATAAGCATCAATCACATGAAAAAAATAATGATGTGGGAACTTTTAAAGATAAGAAAATCGGATGGTTTGCTTCTGTAGTATTTTATGCAATGGAAAAATTACCCCTCAAGATATCTAGCAAGAAGAATAAGTTATTTTGAATAAAAATAGAAATAGCTGTAATATAACCTCTTATTCGTTGACATTCTACTAGAAGCAGACTTTACGCAATGTTTCTACTGTACCAATACAAGAAAACTACATACCGATTAGATTGATAATAATATTTAATAGCATGGACATAGGAAACACGGGACTAGGCATGCCATCCTAACTTGGTCGAGCGGGGTTGAACCCACGGGAGGGGGGAGAATTCCATGAGTGGAGGTCAGCCGCCATCTTACGAAGTGCCGTTTGATTATGCGCACGAGCATTTTTGCCGACAAACTGTGCATGAAAATATAAACATGTGGGCGCTGCCATGTTTGTCGCGGGACATTAAAAGGTGGCGGACCTCCCCCCTCATTGCATCACCCCCGCAATGGCATGCCTAGTCCCTACATATGATCATATATAGGGTTGCCTATATAGTTTAGTATAGGTGCCACCTATAGGAAATGAAACAGCTTCCTGCATCGGATCCTTTACAGAATCCTAAATGATTCTATGGTGAGGGTATGGGTTCCTTCTTCCGACGTTAGAATCCATATAAGAACTTATACAGGTTCCTACTATTAGGCAATCACACAGTCAAAATAACTACTGCGCAGCTGTACCTGCTATAGAAAACTACTGCGCAACACTTCCGGTTCATCATCTGTACTTTATAGGTCACTAATAGGATTCTGTATAGTATCCTATGCAGGAAGTTGTTTCATTTCCTGTAGGTGGCTCCTATACTGACCTATATAGGTGACCCAATATATGATCCTATATAGGTCACTTATAGGATCCTTATATAGAATCCTATTAGTAACCTATATAGGTATTTGAAATAGGGATCCAGGATGGACAACAGCAATTATTTACTAAAGATGCTATTATGTTTCGGATGTTCACGAAGAATCGATGGATCCTTGAGTCTAGGAATGGACATTTTCGCTGCATATTCAAATTATTTGAAGGAAAAATTATTATGCCTCATCTACATCACCTTCACGAATTTGATTCCATTGCTGCCGCAATCATTAATAAATTCCAACCAAAAATATTTATAGAAGGCGCAACAGTTGAACACGCAAGAGAAATTATTCGGAAAAGCCCGTGGACATAGGAAGCAAGGGACTAGGCATGCCATTGTGGTGGAGATTCAATTAGGGGGGAGGTCCGCTACCTTTTGATGTCCCGCGACAAACATGGCAGCGCCCACATGTTTATATTTTCATGCCCAGTTTGTCGGCAAAAATGCTCGTGCGTATAATCAAATGGCACATCATAAGATGGCGGCTCTCCCACTCATGGAATTCTCCCCCCTCCCGTGGACTCGACCCCGCTCACCAAGTTAGGATGGCATGCCTAGTCCCGTTTTTCCTATGTCCATGGGAAAGGCCCAACTCTAAACGTATTGCAAGCGCTTGTAGAGGTTGAAAATCTACGCGTTAGACGAGCTCAGTGGGTTCGACTTCAACAAAATGTGGCTCCTGATTTTCCTGTTATTGACTTACAATATTTACGAGATCTTACTATTGGTATTTATCAGGTAAATCTGGTTCCTTGATACATCCAACATAAACTAGATAGAGATGGTGAAGTAGAAATTGAAGTTAATATGAACATGAATGTCCCTGGACTGATATGCTTGAAACAGCCCCATGCATCGCCCCCACTTTTCTGTTCTCTTAGCATCCGGAGGGGTATCATAGTTCAAATAAATTCAATAGATGACACTCTGATCAGGTAAGCCTGTTTTTTGCATCTTTTGCATTGTTTTGTTTTGGCAAAACCGGTAAATTTCCTATTAAAAGTGATTTATTTGAGAAAAATGTGTAAAATTGAAAGTTTAAATTATAAGAATTTGTAGCTGAGTAAATTATTTATTGTGTTGAGAGTTTTTTTCTAATTGCTAGTGTGAAATAATGGTATTAAAATATGTAGCTCCGGGTTGTACGTCTGTCTATACCAGAAATTCGGAGAAGTTTCATTTTTTTTTCTTCTGCCAAAACATCCCAAAGAAATGAAACGGTGGCAACAGGCTATTCGCAGGGATGACAGAAATACATTTTGTAAACAACACTTTTGGAAAAGTGGTAAAATTTGGAAGGCAGATGTTAAAGGCCCAGACGGAAGTGTAGTATGTAGTATATGTAAGTGTAGTAAGTTTAAGTAGCAAGTGTAGTATATGTAAGTGTATGTTAATTTCATTTCTTATTAATTTTCTACATTTATTTTGTTTAACTACATGGTTTTTAACAATCTAAATCAATTATTAATAAAAAAAAGATTCCGTAGGAAAGATCACACATTTATAATCACTCATATGTAGTTAAAAATTTGTTTTGAAAATATTTTAAAGGTATAAAAAAAACGTCTATACTGATGAAAGAAATTCATCTATAACAAAAGTCGTGGAATTTTAAACCAAACAGAAGAATTTTCACCTAAAATGATGCATTTTTAACCCGAAAGATGAATTTTACATTGAAGAAGACATTTTCAAACAAATATTTAAATTTTAAACTAGAAAAAAAATTTTTACCAGAATATGAACTAGATACATTTTTAGTAAAAAAGGTAACTTTCATCTTAACTGATGAATTTTCAACTGAAATGGTGAATCATCAACTGGAACAGTTAAATTTTTAACAAAAATATGAGTTTTTAACTGAACAATGAATCTTCAACTGAAACAGTTAAACTTTCAACAACAAAAAATATGTTTTATTAAAATAAATCAATTGTCAATCAAAACTTAAATAATTAAGTTTCGAGTTAACAAAATCAATGTTGAACCAAAAAAGAACAATTTTAAACTAAAAATACCATTTTTCGACCAAAAATTGAACAATGAAATTTCCTGTCAAAAAAATGAATGTTCTACCAAAAAATGAATTTTAAATAAAAATGATGAATCTTCAATTTAAAAAAATTAATTTTCAACAATCGAGTATATTTTTAAACTAAGTAAATTTATGTGTACCCTAAAAGATGAATTTTTAACTAAAATGATGAATATTTCACTGGTAAATACTTAAATTCTCAACCAAAAAGAAGAATTGTTAAATAAGAAGATTACCTTTTAAAAAAAACTCATTTCATACCAAAAAAGTCGATTTTTTAACAACATACGCGAATTCTTCACGAAATAAATAAATTTTTTATTTAAAAAGATGAATTTACATACCAATTGTTGAATTTCGAACTAGAAAAGGTCAATTTTTCATTCGAAATAGTTCAATTTTATACGGGAATATTAAAATTTTTAGATAAAAAATTGATTTTCAGCAAACTAGTTGCATTTTTAAAAAGAGATCAATTTTAATTAAAATGATGAATCTTCCAACAAAATTAATTTTTAACAAAAGAGTTCAGCTTCTAACTGTAAGTAGTTGAATTTTCTAAAAAAAGAAGGTAAATTCTCAATGAAAAATGTAAAAAAAATTTATATTGTAATTTAGAAATATTTCCTTTTCGAAAGAATACTTCTACTCTAAAAACTACTTGAAGCACTTTCTTTTTTTAAACTTTGGAAGAAGGGAACAGGGATTTTTCAAACTCCTTTCTCCTGAATCTCAGTTTTATTTTTTTTTAATTCCCCTTTAATGTCAAAAATTCCCTGACCCAAGGGAAATTTAATTTCTTTACTGAAATTCCTTGTCCTATAATTAAAACAATAATTATTTTTAATCATATGCTCTGCAACTGTAGACAAAGTAACTCAACTACTTTTAAATTCAATTTCCGTTCATTTCGTGGGGTTTTTCAAGTTTTTCCCAGTTTTCCGCTCAAGTCGCCACCCTGATTATAAACAAATCATATATAAATATATTTTTTTAGAGAGTGGAAATGTATAGATGAATTGATAAAAGAGTATATTATTAGGCTAATGATTAATATTTAAATATTATTATTACTATTATTATTAGTCATGTAATATTATCAATCACTTTTTGAAATTTGCAACAATTACAGTTGTTTATAAAATTATTCAATTAATTACATTAGCGAAATGAAGAATGGGAAAATTTGAATGAAATTCAAACTGTTTTCAGAGTACTCATCCTTATATTCTCATATATAGGCCTACCTGATCGAAGTACCATCTATTGGATTTATCTGAACTACGATACCCCTCCGGATGCTAAAATGACAACTACTGCATACACATACACGGGCGATGCGTAGGGCTGCTTGAAATAGTATTCTCGATTTCGCCGTGGAACGACGTATCAATTCTTCATTTCATACCCTGTACACGATGAAGAAGAAATAAAAGAGGACAATTTAATTATTTGTTACTACTGTACCTGTCAATCAGGATTCTGGACTTTGGGTACCTACACGGTAACAAGCATTGAATTCAGAAAAATTAATAATTTGTATTCCTATGAATACACGACTTTTCCTCCTTCTAAAACTCCCCCAACGGGAACAGAAAAAGTGCAAATCCTATTCCTCTCAATCGACTTAGTAAGACTTAACGAAAGCATTTATTTAACCTATTTTTCATTATTAAATCATTTTATAACTTATAAGTTAAAAAAAATTAAAATTAATTTATATTTTAATAATATATTTAACCGTCTTAAAAAATGCAACAAACAAATCTATGCAAATGTGTGAATTTAAAAAATTTTAACTCTAGAGAGGCAGAGTTGAATTGGCGAGAATTAAAATTTCAGAATTTACATTCCACATGAAGGAATTAAAACAACTTATTACACATATTTTGTGAACTTATTAGAAGGAATTAAATAAAATCAAAATATGACTACTTCTGAGGAATAAAAAATATCTGTGGGGTGCATTACCGGTACAATTAAGAGGAATTAAATATACTGAAAACACGTTCTCTTTGGGAGAATAGAAAACTCTGTGGCGGTCGCTATGGAAATAGAAGTGAATAAGTTTAGGAGGTATCTTATTCTTCTTGTGGCATTTTAGACAGATGGAAAAATCGCGCATTTAAAATAATAAAATAATCTTCACTTTTGCGCTGAAATCTTAAAATATTATTTTTTCTCTATTCTGAGCTGCTCAATCTAAATCTGGCCTCAGGATTTGTCCTACACGTCTCAGTTTTCCCCTAGATGCAGAAAATGAGGAGAAACTGTTGCTATTCTCGATATTAGTTTGATAATACTAGTATACAGAAGAATAAACGTACTGGTTTCATATTGTTATGTGTTGTGATACTTCCGTAAGCTCAAACAATTCGGAGTCAGGACTCGACTTCGACCATCTTATTTGTTTCTGATCAAATAAGAGCTGCTTGTAACTAAAAAACAATAGTTTTATTAGTATTGTTTCTAATACACACGCAAGGAAGTTTACCACTTAATATCGAAGTACATCCGAACAGTAGTCGCATAGTGCGCGTGCGCGAAATAGATAGGTCGCAATACCTTTGAATTTATCTAAATTCTTTTAAGTCCGTATAATAAAAAAAATAACTAAAAAACCTAAGAGTCGCAGGTTTAAGGTTTCAAAGAGTACGCCGAAATGAGAAGTATCCGCCAATTAACCTCTAATCAGGTTGATACCTGTAACTATAACTGAATTTGCTGAGATCTTCATCTATATTTATAATCTCGGTTTGGGCGGGATTTGTCCCTACTTTTAGTTTTTAAACAATCAAAATGATGACGTCACTCACTTTTAGTGTCGAATAACCAATCATAAATGAGGTCACTTTGCTCCTCCTACTGATTTCGGCAATTAAAGTGAGTGACAGTTCAAGGATAATAGTTCCAAAGTCCTACTTATATCATCGTAAAACGTCAATCTCTTTGAGTGACAGTTTCCTCTTTGTTTGTAAGTGTAAAGGTCCTCTTTTTATGGCGTCTGACTGGGACCATCACCCATTAGCGATTCTAAAAATAGCCCAAGATCTCAAGTTCCTAACCTCAAAATCTACTTTGGACAGTGAACTGAGCAATATCTTTGATGAAAGTCTTAATGTAGTTAAATTCGAATAAAATACTCAAATACAGGTTTCCTTAGCTGCAATAAACTTAAAGTATTCGTAGAATTCGTGTACAATAATAATTACTTAAGGGCATGTGATACTTACAGTTTCCCCGGCTTTTTTCCCACAAAAATGAAAATTTTTTAAAACTGAATTCGGAGATGCTATAAAATATCATAAAGGACGTCCCCAGACTCTTTTTTAGGGATAATAACAAAAAAATGTATTGTGCTAAATAAAAATTTTATGCATATGCATTATTTTGAGGTTACGTCGTTTTTCATCTCTGCCTTTCCGATAATCTGGAAATTATTTATGAAAAAAACTTTTGTGATTGCCCGCAAACAAGGTTAGTTCGGGAGATTAGTTACTATGTTTATTTGCAAGTCCAAAGTTTTCGCCCAAAAATATTGTGTAGTTTGGAAGTAACGCACAGGAGAATTGTAACACATATAACCTCGAAATATACACGCACGTTGTTAGCAATATCAAAAATTTTTTGATAGAAAAACACACAAAAAAGTGTTTGGGGACGTCCGTTAGCATGTTCACTATCATTTTCCAGATTTTGAAGGCAAAATATTTCTTATCCTAGGAAAAAAGTCGGGGGAATCTAACACTGAAAAAATCGATACTATTTCCTAAGCGCTATGCAAATTAATCACATTTTACTAAATTAAAACTATTTTGAATTAACCCACAAAAAGCTGTGTGGGGACGTCCGTTAGCATGTTCGCTATCATTTCCCAAATTTGTAAGAAAATATATTTATTATTCTAGAAAAAAAGCCGGGGGAACCTAAAACTGGTAAAATCGAAAATTTTCTAAGTATCACATGCCCTTAATATTTATTGATTCTATACAGTCATAATCAATTCCATTTTAAAGCCATTTGAATCTTCCCGCCAGAGAATTTACTCGTTCTTAAAGTATTTCGTAAAAGCGTTTTAGCGCCTTGGAGTTTTAGTTCATGAAACGGTGCATGCCGTTACTCTTACTCTATGCTTGAGACAGCTTTTTCTTTGCAATGATTCATTGTTATCTCAAAATTATTCTATTTCTAACGACTTCAGAAGCCTTCCGAGAAGTGTCAGGTTTTCAATGGTTCAATTCAGGTAACGTGACAATTGATTTCCATTTTCACACTTTCAAATTTTAGTCCCTCAGTAACTGAGCTCAATATTCATTTACCTATCCACCGGGTATAAATTTTAGAAGATTTCCTACCTTGACATTTTCTTTAAAATAAGTACACTTTTCTAAATGACTTCTCGTTTTATAATTTCTTTTTTATTTATGATTCAACATTCCATGTTTAAGATTAAAATATCTTTCCATCAGAATTGCTAAAATTTATCATTCACTCATTTATTTAATCACAAAATCACTCCTTTAATCACTCACTCACTCACCCTCAGTCTCGCCCTCACTCACTTCATTATTTTCACTATTTACATGACACACTCACAGTACAAGTCCGATTACTTTTCAACTTCGGGGCTGTAAAGGCGGGAAATTCCAGGAATTGCAGACTTAGGGTCCTTTCACACGATTGCGGATCCGCAAGTTGCGGACTTGGGCAAGTCAATAGTTGTGAAATAGAGACTTTTCCGGCATAGACCGTCTCCACGCTGTATTTAAGATCATTTATTTTGTTAAATATAGGGGCTTGGCTACAAGCTATCTTTAACGGTATATTTTAAGTTGGCAGAACGGAGCGGCATATTCAAAAATTACATAGATAATTACACTTAATATGATGAAAATATTCAAGTTTAATACAGTGTATGAACTAATTTCGAGAAATTTTCTTGTTTTTAAAGTAATCCTGTAAAAATACCGTCTCAATTTTTTTTTCTCTTTGTAAATAAAACGTATACGCCTACACGCTCGAAAAAGTCAGTGATTCAGGTAACCTCAAGGGACATCATGCATTTAAAATTTCTTGACAAAATTTTCTGCCAGGCATGTGTACATTTAACATTGCATAACAATGTAGGAAATAAAATTTGTAATGAAATGAAAGAAATATACAATATAAAAATTTTACAATGCAACATAAAAGGATCGAAGGCCTGAATTAGGTTAGGATTTCTTTAACTATTCTGCAGGGTTCTGAGGCTTCTCTCAAAGAATACTTATTATATTATTATTAATTTATACTTAGGAGTTTTTCAATTGAAAAGAACTTTGTTGTTCTTCTTTCGCCGACATTGTCGGGTACTTTCACATTCACGTTAAACCTTTTCTTTTTCCTGCTCAATATTCTTTGGGTGGCAGCCTTGAATTGTCTTTAAAGTTAAAAAAGTTTAAAGTTAAAGTTAAAGTTCTTAGGTAAAAAAAAACATTCAATGAACTAAAAAAGCGAGGTCGGTAATATAGGTATTTAGCTGTGTCACATACCCTTAACACAGAACTCAAATGGTTATATCAGCTCATTTGGCATGTGCTTGTTTCTTTTCATCAAAACATCGAAAAATATATTTAATTCATGGCCGTTATTCTTCAATAATTATCTTTAGTTTCATACATTTTCCTATCATTTAAAAAATATTAAATTTTCTATTAAAGTAAAATTCAACATTCAAATTACCGCTATTGAGAGATTTTTCCGCTTACGGAAAAATCTCGATTTTCACAACTGATGACTTGCGCATGTCCGCAACTTACGGATATGCCATCGTGTGAAAGAGCCCTTAGGGCGCAGTCCCATGGAGGTAGATTAGCAGAATAGTGGAACAGTTTTTACCCATGATGCGTCTGCACAAGCTCTAGCAGTCACCTCATTAATCAAAACTGTTCCACTATTCTACTAATCTACCTCCATGGGACTGCGCCCTTATCCGATGCCCCATGCTCTAGTAACACGATATAAGGTGCGCACATGCATAAGTCATGGGCGCAAATTATGAGTAAAATAGCACACGTAGTGGGAGAACCACAATTAGTGTCCGTACTGTACGTGGGAAGACGTTTTAAGGGGAGTGTACACTTATCGGACGGCAGTTATCGGCTTTGCAGTGTACTCAATCGCTCTCTCTCTCTCTCATCCTCTCTGTTACTTAGCTACTCAATAGCTCAGTCTGTGACGGAGTGTCCCGTCTGTAAACCATGAAGGAATAATAAGGAGACCTAACTCCGTTCCCTCACTTGGCAATAGAAACATTACCGTAAGTGATACGTACATTACAGGAAGATCTTAGATTTGAGTGCGCAGGTCCGCAGTTGTCCTCTTCCTATACATGGAAAAGTGTGCGAGTGAGAAAGTTTGTCAAATTGACGTAAGTTGAGAGGTTCTGTTTGTTTGTTTTGATGCAAGTGTCAGAAATGTGTTCTAAGCCATGAGGTGTCAAATTCCGGGTTATGGACGACGTTACACGCTGAAGAAGGCAAATACACTTCGTTTTTTTAAAGCCTTCACTGTAAGTACAATAAACGTCTAATATATTTTATCGTTTTACCTAACTTTTATTTAGTTTTAATAGAAATTATTTAGAAATTTAACCTTTATTTTTTTATCTCATTTTTCTATATAAACGAGACGCTTAAAAAAACTTAACAAAGGACCCTCTGCCTGTTATTTATGATCGTATTTTTATTTCAGTTTCGGAAAAGACATTTTAAAGCATTTAAAACATTTAAACGAGCGACCTGGACCTTTAAAATTTAAATATATCTACCTGAGTGCCTGCGGAGGATTTCTCAGAGCTTCTCAGAGACTTGCGAATCTTTAGCCTATTTATCATATTACAAATTTAAAAGGTACTTACCTATTTGTTTCCTTCTCAAAATTTGTTCACACATTTTTCAAACAAGTACCGAAAATACTGTTTATATATTTATTTTGTGTATCTTTCGTATGATGATCAACAAAATAACACAATCTCTAACTTACGTCAATTTGACAAACTTTCTCACACGCGCACTTTTCCATGTGTAAGAAGAGGACAAATGCGTACATGCGCACTCAAATCTAAGATCTTCCTGTAATGTGCGTATCACTTACGGTAATGTTTCTATTGCCAGTTTCAGATGGCTTCCCACTGGCAGTTGGGTCTTCTTATTATTCCTTCGTGCTGTAAACTAAAAGTGTAATGAGCGGGTATAATTCGCATTCTCGCTGCTAGGAACAGCACAGTCAGTGACGCAAATTCGCGGTTTCAGTTTGAATAAAAAGAAACTCAAATTTGAAAAGCGAGTCTT
>NC_046658.1:26286522-26292516 GCF_010883055.1 Belonocnema kinseyi
CTTATATTAGATATACAATTGGCGACACTAGATCGTTAAAAAAGAACTGATTAGAGAGTTGTTTGATTTTGGTTGAGACGATTAATAAGACCTCCGAGAAGTTAGTTCTCCGAATGATAACATAAACAATGTGTGCGCCTGGACTTTATCTCAATAATCGGCCAAGCGTGAAGTCACGTACTCTCTTCCCATGAGAAGATGTATTATGAAATCGACGACGAATTAGACACTTTTCAGGGTAGGGATTTGTAGAGCAAGTAAAGAAGGCTAACCAGAGAAACACACGAAAGAGAGGGGAGGCTGAGGACCGCTGTGACGGTATCGAAGCTTCCACGACGAAACAAAAAGACAGATTAATCTGGTCCGCGGCCGCGACTCGTTCGTTAACTGGAAAATCGAATAAGATTTTTTCCTGTAAAGATAGATTTCAGAAGACCAGACTAATAAATCTTGTTAATTCAATTAATTATGAATTTATCAATTTAATTATTTAAAAATACATTTTTATTTAATCCTTTAGTTATAACTTGTTAAGATTTTCAGAAGAAGATTTCATCGCTGGAGTTCGGTTTTCAAACCCTTAATTGTGGAAACGGACTTGCTGTTAGTTTATTCCTAGAAATTATAGAAAATCTTATTTTTTATACTTTTATTAATTATTCTCTTATTAAATCTAAAATATTTGAATGTTCGCGCGGTAAAAGACTGTCGGCTTGTTACAAAAGATGCATACCAGCGGCCTCTGGGGAGCGCGGTAAAAAATTCAGATTTAATTTGAATATTCACAAGAAGGATCACAAGTTTAAATACAAAATTTATAATAACTATCAAATTCAAGAATCAGAAGTAGGATACAGGTCTTAGAAACTTCATATTGGAGAGCCTAAACCAAATGCAAGATGCCTATTACATAAAATAACTATACATAATGCGATACTCTCTCTCTCTCTCTCTATCCTGAAGTGAAACTAAGTTAGCCTAAATTTCTACGCAGTACATTTAACTACGCAGCACACAAATGAATTGCGTCATTACGCCAAATTGTTTATGAAATAGATGAGCAATAGGCCTAGTATTAGTATCACTAATGGGCTTTGGCGCCGGTTAGACCGGATGTGAAATGGACTTTAACATTTATTTTCATCTTTTTATGTTTACAAATATCAATCATCGAATGACTCTTTTTTTGACTCATATCCTGTAGGCGGAGCGAAGTGACCTACTTTGTTATTGGCTAATTTATAGGAAAATTTCATGACGCCGGCAATGTGATTGGTTCTTAGCTAAAGGGCATGTGATACTTACAGTTTCCCCGGCTTTTTCCCACAAAAAAGTGTGTGGGGACGTTCGTTAGCATGTTCGCTATCATTTCCCAAGTTTTTAAGACAAATCATTTATTATTCTAGAAAAAAAGGCGGGGGAATCTAAATCTGGTAAAATTGACAATTTTTTAAGGAAGTCTCCTGGGATTCTGCACCGTGAACTAATATCGCCGCAGAGAATCAAGACCCCCCACTTTAGAAGGCAATAACTCCGTAGAAAAAATGTGAGGAGGTTCGAACAATAACCACACGAATCCGCTAAGTTTTCTGAATAAATTAGTGTTTCTGTAATTTGCGTAAAAAAATTTCGTTCCGAGCTAATTAGTAAAATACAAGTCAAAATGCCGTCCCGAGGCCTTAAAATTTAGAAATATTTAAAAATGTCAGTTTTGCAAGGATTTTCGTTGAATGTTTTTATTTAGGGATGGAATGGACCTATCGTGCTATTTAATGTCTTAAAAGGTGTAGTAATGTACCCTTATTCCTATTTTGACCACAAAACTGAATAAAAATGATAATTTCGCGATTAAAGTCGCTCAGAATAATTCGCAGTTTAATGAGGCGAGGCGCGAGACACAGTAGTAGAAAAAAGTGTAGAAAAAAAAGGTCCGACATATTTCCCAGCGGCAGACAGTTGTTTTCTTCAGATTTTCCCACAGCTGCTGCTCGTTCAGCAGGGCCGTCTCAATGCTTTGAGGTGAGCTTCGCCCTTCTCTCCTGATATAAAATTTTAATATTATACTGCAGTATCAAGCTTGCAACCGAATTATCTTGCATTTTGTTTATTTAATATAGTACACTTATTTCGGTATTATAATATAATTTTGTAATTGTTAGGCTGTTAATTCACTACTGACATGTGTGAAAGATTTGTTTATAAGAGCAATTTCATGTGCGTATTTTTTTTTTAATTATTCACGATAAGATTATGTTGCACCATATGTAGTGTAATACAAATATTTTTCCACTTAGCCGAAAAGAAAGTATGGACTTTCTTGGAAACTGAAAATAGAGGACTTCACACTTTTAATCCTATCCCCTTGTTTTACCATTTTTTAACTATTTCCTTTTTCTCTCGCCATTTTGAAGAAATTTGTACTCTTTTCCTTATTGTTTCCCCTAAATGCGAATTGAGTTAATACAGAAACCAGTAAAAAAATAGAATTATTTTTATTTTGTTTGTTTAAAAAGTCTACTATTATACTCTTTCTTAACATTTATATCCTTTGTTTAAAAATGTTACTATTTAATTTAAAAAATTTAAGAATATTTTTAAAAACTTAACCGCTTTGTTAATTTCAGTTTTCGTCGAAAACGAACTGTTGTGGATAGAAAATTGGCCCTTTTGAAATCACGTGAAGAACTTAAACCATTATTAGTAATTTGTATGAAAATTGTAGTATTTGTTCTCGTAGGTATTGAAAGAAAAACCCTAACATCATTTTTGAATAATTCCCAGAAATTGCAGGATACACGAAATTGAAAAATTTGGTCTTTTTTCTTTGAACTCTCATAACTTTTGTGATTTTAATACTATTAAAGCGTATTTTTTTAATATTTGTAATATGGTGCAGTTCTGAACAAAAATTTCTTGAAACAAAAAATGTTAAAAAAATATTTCTTGACAACTATATCTTATTACAAATAATATTAAAAAATACACCTTTACAGCAATAAAGTCATCAAAGTTATGAGTTAAATTAAAATCCAAAAAGCTCAATTTTCAATATGTTCTAAGTTTTTTGAATTTTTCAAAAATCATCTTATAGTTTTTCTTTCAACACCTAAGAGAACAATTACTGCAATTTCCATTAAAATTTCGAACAATAGCTTACATTCTACAGATAAGTTGACATGGAATTGCTTATATAAACAAATCGTTTACGCATTTCAGTAGCGAATTAACAGCCTTATAATTACAAAATTATATTATAATACCGAAATAAGTGTACTATTTTAAATAAACATAATGCAAGATAATTCGTGTGCAAGCTTGATACTGTATTATAATATCAAAATTTTACATCAGGAGAGAAGGGCGCAGCCCACCTCAAAGCTTTGAGACTGCCCTGCTCAGAGAGCAGCAGCTGTGGGAAAATCTGTAGAAAACGGCTGCCTGCCGCTGGGAAATATGACGGACCTTTTTTTCAACACTTTTTTTTTTAAATAGGAGTAAGGGTACATTACTACACCATTTAAGCCATTAAACAGCGCGATAGCTCCATTCAATCCCTAAATAAAAACATTCAAGAAAAATCCTTGCAAAACTGACATTACAAATATTTTTAAATTTTAAGGTCTCTACTGGATTCTAAATATGCTCTAGTACAGTCCAGATTTTGATTTTTTGATTTTTTGCGGCGATATTAGGTCATTAACATTTGAATTCGAGTCTACAAATGTTAACAAACACAAACAGTTCTACTAGTGTTTCATCGTGTGTGGATTTCAACTATTGCTCAAGACTGAATTTTTGACAGAGTAGAGCGGCAATATTTTAAATTTGAAAACTCTTTGTGAAGTGAAGTGCACGGTCAAAAACGAAGAATACAAGGTGAAATAAAAATACAAACTTTTGAGTAAACAGTGCCATTTATTAAACTTCAAAGGGTGCTTACACAAAATTGAATTCAATTTTTGAGAAAAGTCGCGGCCTTCTACCAGGGTTTTTCGTGGTTTTACTCCCGGTAGCTAGGGTGTTGTCCATTACACCGAGGCCGTAATCGGTTGAGGAAGATTCCACGAAGGAATTCCTTCTGTCAACTGCGAGCTTAAAGAATTTTGTACACATAATCACAAAATTCCTGGATCATCAGGAAAAATACTGGAACGAGAATACTGGCCCATAACGAAAGAGGGTTACAGCAACGTTGAACCAGCCCGGTACGAAAGAGGGTAACGGCTCCGAGGGACCTAAAAATGACCAAAAGAACTCGATGGGATATAAAAGTACTTTATCAAATTCAAGGACTTTCGTCAAATTCCAGGAAATTCAGACTTCGCTGGACCAAATTTCTATGAAGTTAGTGTCTGTAGTGAAAGTGCTTATTTAAGAACTTTATTGAGTGGCCTGCACCCTCAGAGAACTGTAAGTTTTTGAACTTTATTTACAAAATACCGCGTGTAACTAGGAGACGTCATTCAAAAAATCTCATAAGGGAGGCAGATGAAGCGTCACCTCCCAAGAAAGCTAGAATAAATCACAAAGATCGCCTTGTAGAACTTCAGGGCCAAACTCATCAGGTGTGCTAGATGAAGGCGATAGGTTAATCACTATCGGATCTGATCAGAATTATTAAAGATATCATTCCAGAATTTACGGGAAAAACATGTATGTAAAAATTATTTCTTAAACATTGTAAAGCCGTAATTGATATGACTAATCAATTTGAATTACCATACCTAACAATGCTGATTCTTACTTAAATCACGGGAGAGGCGCGAAATCATATTCAAGACAAAAGTGATTTAAATTTAAACAATATTTTGAAAACACTTGAATGAATTTATTCACAAGAAGAAAATGTTAGTCATTTATTTCAAACTATAGCGAATATCATACGAAGTCCCGAAAATATTATTCAAGAATATGGAGCGCGAGTAAATCAAATATTAAACAAGCTAGTAAGTTAAGTTTTACAAAACACTCCTGGGGAAAAGGGGGTCGGCAGAAGCGGAGCATATCAAGAAACAGTTATTGACAAATTTTTGCGCGGATTAGAAATGGATCTATATATGAATATTTCCGACAAAGAAATTAATTCTTCAGATGACGCGATTGCAAGTGCAATAAAAGCTGCACAAAAATTAAAAGTTGGGGGAGGGTGCATGGGTCTGTTGAGTCTGATGCTGTCCCTTCTGCCTTGTCACGATCAGATTTTAAAAAGAAGTCAAGCCATAATGCATATAGACGTGTAGCTTATATATTTATTGCGAGAGAGTAGAGCATGAATATAAACATTGTAAATTCAAAAAAGGTACGAACTCGAAAAATCTCGAACCAAGCAGGGGCTAAGTAACTTTGCTAATTATTTAGACGAGCAACAGGTTCAACAGAAGGGGGAAGTTGCACCCTTAAATGAAACCAGTTCCAGTTGTCAATGTCGAAAATTTGTCTTTTAAAAATGGTGCAATTCAAGCTCGAAAACAATTTACAATCTCATGGGGATAAGTTCGGACATGATTCCAACAGAGGGAGAGGTAAAAATATATATGAAAGGATTTATGCCCCTTTTCAGGTGGTATCTAAAGATCTTCCTATTCAACAAGATGGGCTCTGAGGCGTTTCATTTTTAAAGCAACATGGGGCAATTTTGAATTTTGTTGACGATTATATGCATGTGGGAGACGAAGGTCTTTCATTTATTACGCACACAAATATAAAAGTACCAGCTCACACAAAAAAATTAGCAACACTGCCCATAAAGACGACCAATTTAAGGGAAGGTTATGTTAAGAAAACTCAATGTGGACTGGACGTATTTGCTGGCCAGGTTTTGATATCAAATACCGCTGATTCATTAAAAAAATTTGTAATAAAGCATCAGATAAGGATGTAGATTTTACAAGTTACGAGGGTAGTTCAATAAGTCCTTAGAATGACCAACAGATGGCGCGCGAATCGCTCCAAATCATCTGTTCTCAGTCAGCACCACTCCCGACTAGATATATG
>NC_046658.1:26292616-26294749 GCF_010883055.1 Belonocnema kinseyi
TATAGAGCTCCAAGGAGATTATGTTGAAAAATAAAAAAAAATTTACCCCAAAAAAATTGTTTTTATACTTCATTCTAAGGACTTATTGAACTACCCTCGTAGGAATGACTAGCACGGTAAGCCACAAAATATATACAGCAAGTGAACTGCCGGTTAATATAAAGCAAAATCGAAGTCCCCCTGTTCATAAAGAGGTAATTCGATGCGAAACTCAAATATCACTACAGGATGAAATAGTTCAACCTTCGAGTTCCCCTTGCAATTCTCCTGCATGAGTTGTGCCTAAACAACCGGATGCATAAGGTAATAAGCGATGACTGATGGTCATCGATTATCGTGCCCTAAATGAACGAACTATTGAAGATGCTTATCATTTGCCGAATATTACAGATATATTAGATCATCTAGGTGGAGCTCAATACTTTTCTGTTCTAGACTTGGCAATGGGATTTCATTAAATCCCAATGGACTCGGATTCCAAGACCAAAACTGCTTTTTCTACTCCTTATGGCCATTATGAGTACAATAGAATGCCAATCGGACTTAAAAATGCACCCACCGCGTTTCGGCGGATGATAGATTAAGATTTGACAGGTCTCCAGGATATCGAGCTCTTCGTTTATATGGATGTCATAGTCCTTTCTGCCTCATCCTTAGCCGAACATGCTCGAAAGTTAAGGGTCCTATTAGAGCGATTAAAATCGGCAGGGTTGGCCTTACAACCAGAAAAATGTCATTTTCTTCGACATGAAATTGCCTATTTGGGACATATTATTACTCCTAATAGTGTCAAGCCAAATCCTAAAAAAGCAGAAGCCGTCCAAAGGTTCCCGCCATCTAAAACAAAGAAAAATATCAAACGTTTTTTAGTATAATAAGATATTATCGTAAGTTCATACCGGACTTTGAAAAGTTAGCAAAACCATTAGCTATTGTGTTAAAGGATTAGGTTCCTTTTAGTTGGGGCCCTGCTCAACAAGAGGCCTTCGAATTTCTTCGTGATAAGATTTGTTCAGAGCCTATTTTACAATGTCCTGATTTGTCAAGGCCGTTGGTACTCTCAACAGATGCTTCTCATTATGCGGTAGGCAAAGTCTTTAGTCAAGGTACCATAGGACAAGATTTGCCTATAGCATATGCATCTCGCATTCTCCATGAACCCGAATTGAATTTCCCAACTACTGAAAAGGAGCTTTTGCCAATAGTTTTCAACGTCAAACATTTCCAACCATGTTTGTATGGTCGTCAATTCACATTGGCGATAGATCATCATCCTTTAGTCTGGCTACGTGGTCTAAAGGGCCCAGTCTCTCGGTTGGCTCCATGGCGCATATTATTGAGCGAGTATATTTATTTGATTGTATGCAAGCCTGGTAAAAAGAATGTCAATGCCGACGCATTATCTCGAAACCCTTGCGCCAATGTTAGGGGTATTTTGTCTACTGAGTTGGAGTTGGCTGGTTCGTACAGGGTAGAGCACGACCATGGGCGTTCTGGTATGTCTCCGGCTCGGGAAGATGAAGCCGTCGGTTCTGAAGAGCTAAGGAGACATGTGTTTTTCAACGAAGGGATCCCACAGACTCAAAGCGAAGAAAATCCGTACGTGGTGTTTACAGATTGTTCAGATGACGAAACAAGTGATGAATTTGACCTCGAATCTGAGTACGACTTCCACACATCAAGCGAGTGGGGATCTCAGATTGACAATTCAGGTACGATGCCTGTGTTAGGGGAACGGACAATCCCTGAGGTGTTTGAGGCCCGTGTAGAAAATCAATGCGAGAGCCTCTGGATCATTCACGTCAAGGTACCACAGTTGAAACAACATCCGAGGGCATTGGGCATAACAGCACCAGCACGATTTTGGCAATTACAGATGTTTGTGTAATCAATAGTAAGGACAAGCCTACTACGGAAAATGGTCATGTAGTTCAAGTCATGTCAACAGATGGAATTCTGGAATCAGAAACAAGCAAAGAGTTATCAGAGAATAACCTACTTGACGTTCAAAGTTTGAAACTTCATGTCACTGTGAAAGCTCGATTTAAAGATAAGGCTTATCATAACATTGTTTTAGTAGTAGTAGTAGTAGTAGTAGTAGTAGTAGTAGTAGTTTTTTTTTTTTTTTTTTTT
>NC_046658.1:26294849-26312422 GCF_010883055.1 Belonocnema kinseyi
TACTGAGGACGATGAAAGCATCCCGCTTGGACAAATAGAAGAATAGGTGTTTGCCAAGCAGGCAGATTTGTTGGAAGCCGAGGCACGGCTTATTGGCCTTATTCCCATGTTCCTGAAGTAATGCGAAAGCGGATTCCGGGAACATGGCTTGGTAGGTAAGGAGTTTGGTTTAGTGGGTAGGCGCCGTTTGGTGAGTCCCACACTCACATTCGTTCCTTGTGGACTGTGCACTCATGTGTGCATCTCACGTGTATATGCGTTACGTATATATGCGTGATGTGCACATTTTGGGTTCATGGTCCCCAAAGATCGAATGTGGTAAGTGCATGAGCATTTCCCGTTTTACTCCTTTAATAAAAAAAAAAAAAAAAAAAACTACTACTACTACTACTACTGCTACTACTACTACTCAGAAGTTCTTAAGTTGATAACGAACGAATTTCCCTTCGTATTGTCCACCTATTACACGCTCCTCATTCAGACCCCTCTGCATGTTGGACAATGCAGGGAAAATTTACGAGAAGATGTTGCGCAGTAGATTACGTAGTGCCATTGAAGGAGCAGGTTGGCTCTCTGAAAATCAGTATGGGTTTCGTCCAAATCGCTCTACCATAGGAGCTATTAAAGATGTTATTGCAGTGGCACAAAGGGCATGGCTGGGCAATCATAGAACCAGGAGCTTCTGTGTGCTGGTCACTCTCTATGTGAAGAACGCATTCAACTCAGCGAGGTGGGTTGACATCCTGGATGCACTTGAGCATCGTCTCAGGGTGCCGGCGTATCTGCGAAGGGTGATCAGCGATTACCTGAACGATAGGGAACTGTTGTTTGACGCTACGGAAGGACGACAGAGAAGGATGGTCACAGGCGGTGTGGCCCAGGGGTCTGCTCTTGGGCCAGATCTCTGGAACATCCTCTATAATGGTGTACTAGAAATTGTGCTACCTGAGTGCGCAAAATTGATTGGATTCGCTGACGATCTTGAGCTACGTTACTGGCTAGAGATGCATAGTAAGCTCTAAGAAGAGTATCTCATGTCACATACCTGGTGAATGACTGGCTTGTGAAGCATGGGCTCTCCTTGGCGGCTTGCAAGACTGAAGTGGTTGTCCTTACAAGACAAAGGCACTATAAGGACAAAGTGAGGTTTGAGATTATAGATGAAACTGTGGAGGCCGCCAAAGTCGTCCGATACCTTGGTGAAAAGGTGGACCAGAAGCTCACGCACTGGCCACAAATCCAGTATGCAGCGGACAAAGCTAGTGCTACAGTGGCGAACCTTTCTAG
Organism: Belonocnema kinseyi; assembly: GCF_010883055.1. Lineage (NCBI taxonomy): Eukaryota > Metazoa > Arthropoda > Insecta > Hymenoptera > Cynipidae > Belonocnema > Belonocnema kinseyi. The sequence continues at coordinate 26,296,137 of NC_046658.1, forward strand.
GCTTATGCCTAATATTGGAGGTACTAGAGCCAGTGAAAGAAAAGTTTTAATGAGTGTGGCTCACTCGATACTCCTATACGGAGCGGAGATTTGGGCTGATGCGCTAGAAGTGGAAAAATATAAGAAGAAAATGGTCGCAGTTCAACGCCGTTGCGCTATGCGAATAGCAAGTGCTTACCGCACTGTCTCAGCTCTGGCTGTAATGGTTGTGGCGGGAGTAATCCCCATTTTCTTTCTTGCAAAGGAAAGAAAAAGAACTTTTGAAAGACTCCAAGTGGAAGTAGATCGTCCTGGGATTAAAGCGCAGGAGAGATCAAGAGTACTTGAAGAATGGCAACGCTTGTGGAATGCTGAAACCAGAGGAAGGTGGACAGCGCGTCTAATCGCAGATGTGTCTCCGTGGTTCGGGAGAAAGCACGGTGAGGTGAATTTCCACCTCACTCAATTTCTCACGGGACACGGACACTTCAACGCCTACCTACATAGGCTTAACAGAAAGGACAGTGTATACTGTGACTACTGTATTACACATGTGGACAATGTAGAGCACACATTCTTTGAGTGCGACAGATGGGCCATCAAGAGGAATGCATTAGAATGTACGCTGGGGACTGTTTTCACACCTGAAAACTATGTAGCGCTGATGCTGAGCAGCCAAGGCACCTGGGATGCTGTGGCATCCTATGTCGAGTATGTTCTACGTCAGAAGAAAGTAGAAGAAAAAGTTAGACTGCATAACAATTAGGAGTGATGATTCGGCATATTTATTTATTTATTTTTCCCTTTAAAAGTTAAGATAACCAAACAGTTTTGTTGCAGGATAATAGAATTCCAATCGGGGTCGAAGGCCGGCGAGCCCTAGATGAGATATTAGCCTCCTCTGCCGAGGACGACGCGTGCCCCTGGAGGAATGATCACCTGCCAATGAAGACAGAAGCCCAAGTAGGCAAGTAAGTGGAAAACCGATGCACGGTTATTGGCCTTATCCCCATGTTCCTGAAGTAATGCGAAAGCGGATTCCGGGAACATGGGTTGGTAGGTAAGGAGTTTGGTTTAGTGGGTAGGCGCCGTTTGGTGAGTCCCACACTCACATTCGTTCCTTGTGGACTGTGCACTCACGTGTGCATCTCACGTGTATATGCGTTACGTATATATGCGTGATGTGCACATATTGGGTTCATGCTCCCCAAAGATCAAATGTGGTAAGTGCATGAGCATTTCCCGTTTTACTCCTTTAACAAGAAAAAAAAAAAAACTACGAAACCAAGCAGCAAGAAGCCAAGGGAAGATGGCGAAAAGTTTAGCGATATCGTCAAACGAGGGGCAAGTTTACGAGCTGAGCCAGAAAGTAGGGAACGACAACTGAGACGTAATGAAGAAAGGGATACTTCACAGTCAAAAAAAAACAAAAACTAAAAGAGTCCGCCCAGAAACAGTGCTCATAAAGTTGGCTGAGGGTAAAAAATTCACGGATGTGTTGAAGGCCATCAGGAAAAAGGTAAACCCGGAGGAAATGGGTGTGACAATAAAGGCCATCAGAGAAACCATGTTAGGGGATGTACTCGTCGAACTTGGGGCGAAAACGGAGGATAAAGAAAGATTTAACGATGCGCTACGATCGGCGATAGGAGAGGAAGGTGAGGTACGCCAGCTTATTCCAAAAGCCCAAATCGAGATTCGAGAGTTAGATGCAGCCACGGAAGTGGAGGAGATTAAGGAGGCACTCAAAGCTCTACTAGGGAATGATAAAGGTGGTGAGATGAGGATAACTCTCTCAAAAAGAAGTTATAGGGGAAGCCTGTCAGCATACGTTGAGCTGGATGCATTAGCAGCTGCAAAGGCTGAACAGGAGGGCCGAATTAAAATAGGCTGGGTCTATTGCCGGGTAAGACTGAAGCCAGTTGTCACAAGGTGTTTCCGCTGCTGCGGCTATGGCCATGTTGTGTCGGAATGCAAGAACGAGGATAGACGTGGTCTGTGTTGGAGGTGTGGAGCGGAAGACCACAAAGCAGCTGAATGCATTAACAAGCCAAAGTCCTACCATTGTGAAAAAAGGGAAGATGGGAGTAATGTAGATCATACTCCGGGTTCTCATAAGTGTACAGTTTATCAGGAAGCTGTTAAACACAGGACAACCAAGAAAAGATGGCAGCAGTTCTGCAAGGAAATTTAAGGCGTTCCAGGTTAGCACAAGAACTAACCTACAAACTGGCAAATGACAAAAAAGCAGACCTTTATATCATATGTGAGCAATATCAAGATCCACCGTACCCTAATTGGTACCATGACGAGTCCGGCACGGCAGCGATCTGGATCATAAACGAGGATGATATTCTAGTATCAGACAAGGGTAATCTGAGGGCTTTCGTGGAGCTGACAAAAGAAGTGGCGACAAGATTGCTACGCGCAGGACATCTGAAGGTGGGATGGGTGTCCTGTTGCGTTCAGAAGAAGGTGGAAAGGGTCCGTTGCTACCGCTGTCTAGGCTTCGGCCACATGGCAGCTAGCTGAAAAGGCCCGGACCGAACGAATGTATGTTGGAGATGTGGCAAAGAAGGACATAGGGCTGCGGCGTGTGAAAACACACCGCAGTGCTTCCTTTGCGCCGCTAAAGATGAGAAACCCCGGACAGATCATCTTCCGGGAACGATGAGGTGCTTGGCCTTCAGGGAGGCAGCTTCGTGGAAGAAGCCTCTCGCATGTCCAAGGTAAAAGAAGTTTGCCCAAGCAAAATGCTGAAAGCCGACGTACCCGAAGTGTTGTACCTGCACTACTGAGGACGATGAAAGCATTTTGCTTGTGCAAAGAGGAGAACAGGTGTTTGCCAAGCAGGCAGAATCAGAAGGAAGCCGAAGCACGGCTTACTAGCCAACAACCTTGGACTCTGAAGTAATGCGAAGAGCGGTTCCGGAGTCCTCGGTCGGCAGGAAAAGGAGTTTGGTTTAGTGGGTAGGCGCCGGTTGGTGAGTCCCACACTCACATTCGTTCCTTGTGGACTATGTGCCCATGTGTGCATCTCACGTGTATATGCGTTACGTATATATGCGTGATGTGCACATATTGGGCTCATGGTCCCCAAAGTTCGAATGTGGTAAGTGCATGAGCATTTCCCGTTTTACTCCTTTAACAAACAAAAAAAAAAAACTACTACTACTACTACTACTGCTACTGCTACTGCTACTGCTACTACTACTGCTACCCCGTGTGGGGTTTGCTGGTCCTCCATCGCGCGCCTCCCCAGGTTGCGGATAGGGGAATGCCTCTCAGATATGGGTGGTACCGGGGAAATCAATTACCGGGGCGGACAAAAACCAGCTAGGGGAAGCAACCCCGAAAAAGAAACCGATCATGGAACAGCTTCTTTCGAACACAATAACCCAAGAGAGGTTAGATCTCTCCACCGATTCCGATCGGGTTAAAGCCCCGGTGGTCGGTGCCGGCTCCAAGGATTTTGGGGGGAGCCAAAGAAGCAGTGTACATCAGCAGGAAGTACATGGAACGGAGACGGCCTTAAGTGAGTTATTGGAAAAGCTTACTTCTGTCATTGAGGGAATGAAGGACTATTGCAGTCACAGGTCCAATATGGACCTAATAATAACAAATGGCTTGGAGGCAGCCACTATCGCCTTGACGGAGTTCAGAACTGCCCAGAGCGATACTAGGCTGGAAATAGCAAATCCAGAGAAAGCGCTTGACGTGGAATACAGGACCCCAAAGGGTCAGTGCAATAAAAAGAGGATAGCTGAAGGCACGCCTAGCCCAGGTGAGGGCTCGTCGCTGCGTCCGTCAAAGAAGGTTCAACGCACTGGGGAGCCCTCGGAGTGGACTGAAGCAAAAAGGCGCAAGCGGAAGAAGTAAGTGTCTGTTACTGCTCAAACAGGTGAGGAAACTGAGAAAGGATGTACTACAGTACGACCACTCAGCAAACCAACAAGGAAGAAGCCACGAGTTCGTCCGGAGGCAGTCCTGATTAAACCAACAGGAGATAAAAAGTACGCGGATGTGCTAAAGCTGGGTCGCAGTAGTGTTGATCCTGTGCAAATGAATGTTAATGTTAAGGGCATCCGGGAGACAAGGGCAGGAGATGTCCTGGTCGAAGTAGGTGCTTCTGTTGATGATAAAGCTAAATTCAGTGAGGCCCTTGCAAAGGCTGTTGGTGAAGGTGGACAGGTGCTTCAACTTGTTCCTAGAGCAAGGCTGGAATTTAGTGACCTAGATTCAGCAACTGATGACGAAGAGGTCAAGGACGCTATAGAAAAGGTTCTCATGTCCGATAAATGTAGGGATTTGAAAATTAATCTTTCTAGGCCAAGCCGCTGGGGAACAAGGATAGCGTTCATTGAGTGCGATGAGAACATTGCGAAGATATTAGAGGAGGCAGGCCACATCCGGATTGGGTGGGTTAGTTGTCGTGTACGGCGCCGGGCGATAATCACTCGGTGTTTTCGCTGTCATGGCTTTGGCCACATAGCGGCCACGTGCAAGGCGGAAGACAGAAGGAAAACTTGTTGGAAGTGCGGGAAGGAGGGCCACCTCTCTCCGCCGAGATGTACAGTGATGGCGGTTATTCTGCAGGGCAATCTTGGGAAGAGTAAACTCGCCAGCGACATGCTAAACCGGATTGCGGTAGAGCACAAGGCAGATTTGCTCATTATATGTGAACAATACTGCGGTATGGGCGGACGTAATTGGTACCCGGACAAAACTCGCATTGCAGCTATATGGGTTAAAAACTCATCCATGTTTCCAGTGGCTAATGTGTACAAGGGTGAAGGCTACGTTTGGGTTAGGAGTCGTAACACCACCTACGTTAGCGTGTACCTTTCACCCAATGAAGAAAGTAATGAGTTTACCAGAAAATTGGAGGCATTAGAGGATAGTATCCGTGAGCTGGATGGTGAGGTTATCATAACCGGAGACTTTAATGCGAAAGCACTGGAGTGGAGCATGACGTGGACATGCTCTAGAGGAAGTGGGGTACTAGAGATGGCGGCCAGATTGGATCTTACCATACTCAACACGGGTATGGTTCCAACTTTCAGACGCAGTGGGTGTCGTGGTACCATAATTGATATCACTCTAGCATCTTCTGGGATTTCATCTGTGGTGCGTGGCTGGCATGTTCTGGACAATCTCTCCGGGAGTGATCATCAGTACATTAAGTTCTGGGTGGGGTCAAACTCGGGAGGAAACGGATCTCATGCTGCTGTTGTGAGACCGCATGGTTGGAATGTCGCTAAGCTCAGTTGTACGAAAGTACATAATTCATTGTCCGGAGCGTCTTCACTTACTAACGAGGCTATTCGTCCAACAAAGGTTACGCGAAAAACGGCAGAAGGTCTGGTTGAACAGACTATGTGCTTGATCAAGAAGGCATGTGACATGTCCATGCCTAAAAGATCAAAGCATCGGCAAAACGAAGTCAATTACTGGCGGAAAAATGAAATTGCTGATCTTCGCAGACAGGCATTGGCGAAGCGCAGAAAGTCCCAGCGTAAGAGGGCCCATGCTGATGTTGGTGTAGCTGCAAATGAATATCTTCTGGCCAAGAAGGCATTGAGTAGAGCCATTAAAAATAGTAAAAGGAAAGGTTGGATCACGGTACTCGAGGATGTGGACAAGGATGTCTGGGGTCGCGGTTACAAAATCGTCACCCGCTGTCTTGGTTTCCAAGCTCCAGAACCTCCAAGGGATATTGAGAGTATGCAAATGATCGTTGGTGAACTTTTTCCACAACATCCTGAGAGAATTTGTGCTGCAATATCAGTGGTGGAAGCTGAGGTGCTACTCTTTACCAAAGAAGAACTGTACAGCGCGGTCTCCTCCTTGGGTAATCGCAAGGCTCCTGGACCAGATGGTATACCATCAGAAGTCCATAAGTTGATCACGAACGAATTCCCCTACGTATTGTTAAACATGCTTAATGCATGTTTGTTGGCAGGCATCTTTCCAAGAAGATGGAAAATACAGAGGCTGGTTTTGCTTGACAAGGGTAAGGGTCCACCCATTACACCCTCGTCATTCAGACCTCTCTGCATGTTGGACAATGCAGGGAAAATTTACGAGAAGATGTTGCGCACTAGATTACGTAGTGTTATTGAAGGAGCAGGTGGGCTCTCTGAAAATCAGCATGGGTTTCGTCCCAATCGCTCGACCATAGGAGCTATTAAAGAAGTTATTGCAGTGGCACAAAGGGCATGGCTGGGCAATCATAGAACCAGGTGCTTATGTGTGCTGGTCACTCTCGATGTGAAGAACGCCTTCAACTCAGCGAGGTGGGTTGACATCCTGGATGCACTTGAGCATCGTTTCAGGGTGCCGGCGTATCTGCGAAGAGTGATCAGCGATTACCTGAACGATAGGGAACTGTGGTTCGACGCTACGGAAGGACGACAGAGAAGGAAGGTCACAGGTGGTGTGGCCCAGGGGTCTGCTCTTGGGCCAGATCTCTGGAACATCTTCTATAATAGTGTACTAGAAATTGTGCTACCTGAGTGGGCAAAATTGATTGGATTCGCTGACGATCTTGCAGCTACAATACTGGCTAGAGATGCAGAGCAAGCTCAAAGAAGAGTATCTCATGTCACATACCTGGTGAATGACTGGCTTGTGAAGCATGGGCTCTCCTTGGCGGCTTGCAAGACTGAAGCTGTTGTTCTTACAAGACAAAGGCACTATAAGGACAAAGTGAGGTTTGAGATTATAGATGAAACTGTGGAGGCTGCCAAAGTCGTCCGACACCTTGGTGAAAAGGTGGACCAGAAGCTCACGCACTGGCCACAAATCCAGTATGCAGCGGACAAAGCTAGTGCTACAGTGGCAAACCTTTCTAGGCTTATGCCTAATATTGGAGGTCCTAGAGCCAGTAAAAGAAAAGTATTGATGAGTGTGCCTCACTCGATACTCCTATACGGAGCGGAGATTTGGGCTGATGTGCTAGAAGTGGAAAAATATAAGAAGAGAATGGTCTCAGTTCAACGCCGTTGCGCTATGCGAATAGCAAGTGCGTACCGCACTGTCTCAGCTCCGGCTGTAATGGTTGTGGCGGGAGTAATCCCCATTTTCTTTCTTGCAAAGGAAAGAAAAAGAACTTTTGAAAGACTCCAAGTGGAAGTAGATCGTCCTGGGATTAAAGCGCAGGAGAGATCAAGGGTACTTGAAGAAGGGCAACACTTGTGGAATGCTGAAACCAGAGGAAGGTGGACAGCGCGCCTAATCACAGATGTGTCTCCGTGGTTCGGGAGAAAGCACGGTGAGGTGAATTTTCAACTCACTCAATTTCTCACGGGACACGGACACTTCAACGCCTACCTACATGGGCTTAACAGAAAGGACAGTGTATACTGTGACTACTGTACCACACAAGTGGACAATGTAGAGCACACATTCTTTGAGTGCGACAGATGGGCCACTACTTGGCGCGTCCCCAGGTGGCGGATAGGGGAATGCACGCTGGCAACAGAGGGTAGGGCCAAATAAAATACGCCCCGCGGACCAAACACAAAGAACCCCAAGTCAAGGCGTGAGCAACCGTGCCGAGGACTGAGTGGCACCAGGGTGTGGTGTCTCAAACGGTGCCTCTAGGATGCCAGGTCGCCTCCTAGAGTATTTAGACCTTACCCTCGCATGCGGGGCTCTGCGGTGGTGGACCTTTATTTCCCTAGCTACTCGTGGGATTATTATGACGACCATTACAGAAAAACTAAATAGAGAAGAAAGTGAGGAGCTGGTTGACCCAGATCTGCCCCTAACTATGGAGCAAATTTTTGAGGATGCTAGATGTAGTGCTGAGGTACTATGAGAAAGCTTAAAGAAGCAAGTGATACATTTAAAGAGTTAAGTGGAGTGTTAGAGAGCATGAAGCGCTTCTGTGATCAGACGAGCAACATGTTTAATGTGATTAAACATGGTGTAGTGAAGGCGCAGAGCTTAATGGAGAAGGGCAGGGCTGCACTAGCGTATGGAATCAATGTTCAGGAACTTGTTGATTATGACTTGGACAAAATCGAAGGGGCAATTGAGAGAACCTACATGGAGAGAACCTCCAGGAAGGACACAAACCACAAGGCGACACAGACTGAAGAAGCCGTAGAGACTCCCGCTACCCATCATGGGAAAAGAGACAGGGAGTTCTCCTTGAGTCCCGTTGAGGCTGGCTGTTCCAAGCCTGTAAGCAAGAAGCTGAGGGTGCAAAACGCTGCGGAGGTAGTGGCCTCGACCCTAAAGAAAGCGGAGATGACAGCAGACCCTGCTGCCGTTAAGGTGAGGAAAAGGAAGAGTTTCCAAAAACGAGGTAGACCCGAGGCGGTTCTAATCAAGCCAGCCGAGGGTCTAAACTACGCAGAGGGCAGAGCTGAACTGTCCGCAGCCATTAAAGAAGCGGTTGGGGATAGGGGCAGCGTACGTGACTTCGTCCCTCGAGTAGAGGTCGAGGTCCTAGACCTCGATACTACAACGGTGACTGAAGAAGTGGAAGAGGCCGTCAGAGGTCACTTTAAGAACATCGACGTCGGAGAGGTGAAGGTCAGACTCACAAAAAGACCCTTCAGAGGTAATCTGAGGGCTTTCGTGGAGCTAAGGGAAGAGACAGCATTGAGATTGTTACACGCAGGGCACGTGAAGATGGGATGGGTGTCCTGTCGTGTGCAAAGTAAAAAGGAGAAGTTGCGGTGCTATCGCTGTCTGGGCTACGGCCATATGGCAGCTGGCTGTGAAGGCCCGGACAGGACGAAGATGTGTTGGAGATGTGGAAAAGAGGGCCATAGAGCTGCGGCGTGTGAAAACACACCGCAGTGCTACCTCTGCGCCGCAAGGACAGACAAACCCCGGACAGACCATCTTCCGGGGACGATGGTGTGCTTCGTGTTCAGGGAGGCAGCTTCGTTGAGGAAGCCTTCCGTTCACCCAGGCTAAAAGAAGTTTGCCCAAACAAGATGCTGAAGGCCGACGTACCCGAAATGCGGAAACTCCGCACTACTGAGGACGATGAAAGCATCTGGTTTGGGCAAAGAGAAGTACAGGTGATTGCCAAGCAGGCAGAATAGGTGGCGGATAGGGGAATGCTCGCTGGAAACAGAGGGTAGGGCCAAATAAAATACGTCCCGCGGACCAAACACACAAAGACCCTCAAGTCAAGGCATGAGCAACCGTGCCGAGGACTGAGTGGCACCAGGGAGTGGTGTCTCAAACGGTGCCTCTAGGATACCAGGTCGCCTCCTAGAGCCCCTTTTTCTATAGGTATAGAAATCTATAGTACAATCTATACAATCTATACAATACAATCTATACAATCTATAGTACACCTCCGCATGCGGGGCTCTGCGGAGGTGTACATACTTTTCCCTAGCTTCTCGTGGGATCAATATGGAGTCAAATTCAGAACAAACAAACCGAAGTGAGAGTGAGAAGTCGTTTGATAGCGATGTGCCCAAAACTGGTGTGCAAATTATGGAGGATATGCGAGGAAGTTTTGGAGTGACAAAGAGACAATTGCAGGCAGCTTTTGCTCGCTTTGAGGAGCTGGAAACTGTCTTGAAAGACATGCAACTCTTCTGCGATAGAACGAGCAACATGTTCAAGATTATTATTATTTTAATATTATTTATATTATTATATTATTTTAACATTTCGGTACAATAAATAAATTGAAAAAAATTCTTTTCGTATTTTATAATTGTCGTGAAATTTCTAAATTTATTTTTTCAAACTAAACTTAAAATTTGAATCAAATTAAGATAAATTAAAAAATTGAAAAAATTTTACTTCAATTCAAAATTGAAGTAAAATTTGGTTAAATTTAAGTAAATTTCAGTTAAAATTTTAGATATTGAATGGTGTTAAATGGTGTTAAACTTAAGTACAATCTAGTTAAATAAAAACGAAACTGTCGTTAAATTTTAAATTTGATTGAATTAAATACAGATATGTGGGTTGTTTCTTGGCTTCAACGATGGAGAGCATTGAACTAAGGGCAGATATAAAAAAAAAGTTCCCTTATTTATATAATAATTAGTTAAATTCAACAAAAAAACTCAGGAAAGTAAGTAGGACTCATAGTTCTCAAGTTTTTGGTTTGAAACTTTTCAGATGTCGACAATGTCAAAATATAAAAGGAAGCATTTAAACTTCAGCATAAATATTTTGCATGGAAATACTTTATTATTCCACAATTTTATTTCAAATTAAAAGTATGTTAGCAATTAAATAATTATTCCATTCAAAATTATTCAGTTTCGAAAACTAGATTATAACTTGAAAGCCTTTGAAATTAAAAGATTTTAAATGAGAGAAATTTGAAATAAAAACAATTAACATTACAGTGTAATCATTTTGTTTTAGAAGCGTAAAAATAAAATAATAATTATTAAAAGAAACTAGTTTATAAATTAAAAATTTTAAATCTCAGTATTTTTAAATTTTCGAATATTCTTAGAGTATAACCTGTCAATTCAAGTTATTTAATTTTAAACGTTTTCAATGAAATCACTTATGATTCGGCAATACATTTATTGCAGCTTTAGGATATAAATAATTTAAAGCTGCAATAAGCAGATTATTCGATGTCAAACCTCGTGAAAAAATGGAATAAATGTAAAGCCTTCAAAATCGAAAACTTTTAATGAGGAGAGAAATTTTAAATTGAAAGGTTTTAATATATTTTCAATTTCGAGAGGGAAAAATGGGTTAAGCCAAGTCTGCTGTTTGCGCAAAGAAACTCACTAACTTCGTTTTGACGTAAGTCTTCTTTACGTATACATTGCAACGCGAAAATGACCTTTACGTCAAACTTTAGAGAGTAACTTTTTTCTGCAAGACGGCAAGACGCTCAATAGTTTGAGCGCGCCTAAGGCGCTCGATAATATATTTATCTCGCGCGCCGCGCTCGGTCTTTGCATTACCCTCCACATTTATGCACAGACCACATTGCGAAATTTTCTACATTCTATGTTAAAAAATATTATATCAAATGTCTATTACAATTTTTTTGTATGTACCTTGGTTTGGTACTGCTTATTCTGATATTGCAAAATAATGTTCACATTTTATTTTTCCTGATTCTAACAGAGCCCTGCTGTGGTTGTTTACTTATTTTCCCTTTTCTTAAGTGAAGCTGAACACTTTTTTTTTAATTTGTCATTAAAGAAGGTTCGCAAAGTACCTGCGGTCTTGACGATTACATTCTCATTGCGATAATCGCGCTTCGCGCTTAACAATTAGGTTATACAGGCTCTAATTTTTTTAATTTTGGGCTAATCAAAACAGTCGGATAGAATATTATTGATTGAAAATTGGTATTTTTTTTTATTGAAAATTTATATTTTTGATCGGAAATTAAACTGTATTGTTGAAATTTTATCTTTTCGGCTCAAAAATGCATATTTTTGCTTAAAAATACTAATCTATTTTGTTCGAAAAATACAACTACTTTCTTGAAAAATTATCTTTTTTCGAATATTAAAGTTTTTTTAAATGAAAATTGGTCTTTTTGGATAGAAAATTCGTTCTTTTTGATTACAAGAATAGCAACTGTTTTTGATTGAAATTTAATCTTCTTTTAAAATTCGGTCATTGGTTTGGAAGTTTAACTATTTGGGCAGAAGTGGAATTATTTTATCAATAATTTAATTAATTTCTTAAAAATTTAACTATTTTGTTAAAAAATTATCATTTATGATCGAGAATTCAACTGTATTATCGAAAATTCATCATTTTGGTTAAAAATACAACTTTTTGGGGGTTTAATTCATTTTATTTGAAATTTGAACTCATTTGTTTAAAAACTAATCAAAAACTTGGCTTTTGGTTAAAATTTATGTCTTTTATTGAAAGTTCGTCTTTTTTGATAAAAAATTATCATCTTCTTTAAAAATCCATATTTTAGTTGAAAATCCATCTTTTTTCGTCCAAATTTAATCTTTCTTTAAATTTTACCATTTGGTAACTCCTTCATCTTGAGTCAAAGAAACATTCTATTTTTTTGTTAAAGAAAAAAAACATTTTTAGCCCAACCAATAGTCAACATCGCTAAAACAAATACTTAAATTGACCATTTTTGAATGCTTCAAACACCACTAAATTTTTTGTCCGAAAAACAAAATAATAGCATGTTTCTTTAGTTCAAGCTGAAGAAATTTTAGGTTCGACATATTCATCTTTTTTCAAAATGTGTGCATTGGACTCAATCCAAAAAAACATGCCTTTTGGCCATTTTCAAAAAATTGTAAATTGCGCGAAAATTTTTTATTTTTTATTAATATTTACTAGCAAAAACTGTACGTATGAAAAAATCGCCATAATTTTTGAAGTAACAGGGAAATTTTTTGGAACTTTTAAAAATTTTAATTTTCAATTCAAAGAAGGGAACAAGATATTAAACGATTTCAATTTTTTTTTACTTTCATTGGATATCAACACACAAATTTGTTTCGCTCAGCTCAAACGATTCGACTAATTTGATCATTTTCATTTCGCCCTGATATATAATGTATACATATTAATATAAGTATATTACTTATATAAATATAATATATATTATATATATTTATATAAATAAGAATTAACTGAAAATACGTACCTGCTTGCAAAAAACAATTTTGCTGAAATATTTTCATTGACTTTTAATTTTGTAAATCATATTACTAATTAAATAATTAATTAATTAGCTGAATATATATTTAGGCATTTTTTAGTATTCTATCTTTTAAATAGAGATATGAAAATAGAGTTTATTTTTTTTGCTCATAAAAAGAATTCTTCAAATTGTACGGAATGCTTCCTTAAAAATTACAAGTATTATACTTTTTATGAATAAAATAGTTTAATAAAACATTTCTTGATATTATATTAAAGTATTTTTTAGTTTCCTGTTTTTTAAACAGAAATATGAAAATAAAGTGAATATTTTTTTTTGCATAAAAAGGATTATTTGAATTGTCCAGAATGTTTACGTAAATATTCGAATTATCCTCTTTAGGAATACAATATTAAAACAAAACTTTTTATTTTTTCAATTTTCACAAGTTTTCATTACAAAAATAAAAAGATGAAATTTCAAGGTTAGGATCTTCAATCAATAACTTCCATTACTTCCATGCTATTATTATTAATATTATTTATTTATGCATAACAAACAGTCAAATTTGTCATACAATGGTAAAATCATCCCATTCTTTCTAGATCTATATTTTGTGCCGAATTATCTTTATCATCTTTTGAATGACTTGTTCATTCTTAGTGACTATATTCCACTCGTTTGAATTAATACGAATAAATTACTTATACTAAGAATATGTTCAATTGAAGAAAAGTTATTTTCAGTCCTAGAGAATAAATAAATAATCTATAATAATAAAATAATATAATCCGTTTAAACGCAGCGGCATTGCCGAATTAGGCCGGAAAGTACCGGAAAAAACAGAAGCCACAAATTCGACGATAGTGCCGCGCTCGTGACATGTGGCCTAATTAGACCCTTGCCGCATCTAGGTAAAATATATTTGGACCACTGTTATTAACAATTCTTGTGACAAAATATTTAAACTTAAGGTTTTATCAAATTTAAATTTTCTTTGACCGCCAAGTCGGTGATTTATTGTCAAAAGATTTTGTATTGAGTGAATCTTAGCATGCAGTGTTATGATTCATTTGCAATCTATTACGATTGAACCCCGACTTTTTCCAAGTGAAACTGCTAACATTTGCAAATTGTTTATGTAAATTGTTTATAAACATGTAATTTGTTATATTCTACTAAATATGATCAATAATATATATTTGTAGAAATATCCGTAGCCATTGCAGAATTCAAAGAAAAGAAAATTTGGATAAAACCTTACATTTGAATATTTTGTCACGAGAATTATTTATAACAATGGTTATTGTTAACTTCTCAAATATTTTTCTGACTAGTAGTCATCATCCAACAGGTTAAAACATTTGCAGTGAAAAAAATGTCTATGCGAAAGGACCAACATTTTGAATTCGTTTATCTAATTTGTTTACAAAAATTTAAATTGTTAAATTTAATTAAACATTAATAAATATTTATTATTTTAAGGAATACCTGAAGTCGCTCTAGCGACTGAAGGAAATCATAATCTGAAAAATCTCAAATTCTAATATTTTGCCACAAGAATTGTTTATAACAATAGTTATTATAAACTTTTAAATTATTTTTGTTATCAAGTGTCAATCCTACATTAATGTGAAGCCTTTTAGCAAAACAAAAATAACACCGATAAGAATAATTGTCAATTTGTTTATAACCAATAAATGGAATAATAAACAAATTATTTGTATTTTATGAGTCCCTAAATATTCATTTAAGACAATATAAAGTTTTTCTGATCAGTTATTCAAGCGTAAAAAATTGTTATGTACAAAATGTCAATTTTTCCATAATTAAGGTAAAAAAATTATAAATAAACAAATAGAGGAGACAAAACTTCGGAGCGTCAAGCTGAACGAAAAAAGTGAATTTCCTCACACTGTGCGTCATGAGTACGGTACGTTTGTTTATAGAATTTAATAGTTTATAGTCTTTTCATTTTAGAAATGAGGTTTTCAATAATATTATTAACTATTTAATTCAAAATCTCCTTTAAATTAAGACTTTTCAATACAAATATTAGGGGTTGAATGCAGCAAAAAAGATGTTAGATTAAGCAACAAATAAATGATTAAACTGTATAAATGTATATATGATGTTCGGTTCAATTTAAATAAATATATATATATATATATATTATATTAAATAATATTAAATACATTTTCTCATTTATTAGTCTTGTCATTGACTTTTTAACCAATTCTTCCCTCAAACATTTTAATTACAATTACCAATACTTTAAAAAATATTTTTTTCAAAACTTAAAATTGATAAGATTTTTAACATACAAAGATTCTTGACTGTGCAAACTTAAAATTTATAAAATCAATAATATCAACAAAATAAATCATAGAAATATGACGTTCAAACTGCTTTCAAAATGCGTATCAAAATTAAATTTTATTCATATCAAACGACATATTTTTATGACTTTCTTTTTTCAAATTATTAGTAATAGTTACTCTTATTTTCTCATATATTTTTTTTTGTTTATTTGCAAACGGCATCAAGTTTTTAATTATTTTTGCTTTTTCTCAATGCAATTGAATGCAAAAGTCAGACCTACTTTTTGTGGCGCCATCTGTTGGATAGTTGGACCGACAATTCCCCTCTGGATCCTAAGAAAACAGAAAAGTGGGGCGATGCATGGGGCTGGTGGTTAGATGGGTTGGATACATGATCCAACAAAGCATGTGTAAAATCACACTTACGTATAGTTCAAAGCTTTCCGAGCGTAGCGTGTCAACCGCACTTAAAAAAAATATGGCCGCCTCCATTGTTTTTTTTTGAAAGGTCGCTTGAACAAATAAATAATTAATAATCAGACAGGATTTTGTGAAATGCTTGTGGAATACAAAATTATTCGCTATGGAAGAGGTAGGCAGTATGTTTAAGAAACTCTCAAATTACTTTTATTAACACTATCCGTGCGACAGGTATTCGACGTGTTCGTAAATAAAACAATAAACATACAACTGACACCACTCTGAAAGTCTTGTTCACTTTCAGTTCCACTAGTTTGGTCTCCTTATGTCTAATCTCCACGTAACAGAGCATGGTCTCGTCAGGCGCAAGATATAAATCGAATGGGGAATACGAATAAGATCATAAGTTGAAATAAAAAATGGCACTATAAAATATACATTGCCATGCATAGCATTACAAAATTAACATAATTCATGATTGTTTAAGGAATAAAAGTTTCGTATGTAATGTTTATTGAAGAACTTCTCAAGTTTTAAAGCATATTTGGAAGTACCTTGAAGTAAAAATATGAATCATTTACGAAAGGCTGTATAGTGCTTAATCGGTACGTTTTTTCACTACAAATTTGACTAAAATAATTTATTCAATTTAATGCCAAGGAGTTGATCTTTATTATTATAAACCAGAAATAATGCATGTATTATTCATAATAATATACAGTAACTTCGTACGGAACATAAACATGAGAACATTCGTTCTCATTATAGTAAACTGAATTCAATACATTAAATATTCAATAAATTATTAAATGAATTTAATATATTAATACGATTTAATAAAACTATATAATTTTAATATACTAGGGTAACTATCTGCAGCTGCCTATGTTAATATGTACATTGCATTTTTTTAAATGTCATGGGCATTGCAAAAGTTATGAAACAACAAAAGGCGAATCCAAGTAGGAATTATA
>NC_046658.1:26312522-26314095 GCF_010883055.1 Belonocnema kinseyi
GAAATTAACCCCCAAGCGGAGGTGTGAAAACCGTGCCGAAAGCTGAATGGCACCTGGGTGAGGTGTCTAGAACGGTGACTCTGGGATACCGGGCGACCTCTCGTAGTACGCAGCCTTATCCTTGCATGTGGGGCTCTACAAGGATGGACGAACCCCTTTCCCTAGCTTCTCGTGGGAACAACAATGACAACACCAAACATAGTTGTAGTAAGTGCAGTTCAAAACAACAGAACGCGCAGGGCTTCCGACAATGGGTCGGCCAACAATGCCGACCAATATAGAGCTGGAGGAGCCAATGAAAATGGGTTCAATGCGATAGATCGGCGGGATCTCGCGACCTTTGGGTGGACGGAGCGACTGATTCACGACTTGCTAGAGTGCTACGAGGCGAGCGTGGCCCCTAAACGGGGTTACATGGCACGGCTGCATGCTCTGTGGTGCGAGAAACACCCGGAGCTATCGCACTTTTCGCAGCAACGTCTGCGAAACCATGCTGAACTACTCCGAAAAAGGGGCTATGTAAGCAGAACGCCTACTCTACCACAGCTAGAACAAGCCGGCAACAGAGAAAGAGAGGCGACAATAAGACCAACCGCGGGCAGGCCTCCAATAGAGGAAGAGCGATGCTTTACGACCCGGAGAAACATCAACACCAAGGTTACTCTCAAGCCTAAAGATCTGGCTGAAATGGATGACGAGCTTCGTGGAGATTTTTCCGGAGAATCCGACCTCTGGGCTATCAATTATTGTGCGTATAATACAGCGAGAGCTTTGGCTGATGCGAACTGTAAAACAAAACCAACGGTTGATCATAAGACCAAAAGACGAATGCATCAACTTGCCATAAAGGTAGGCTGGGCAAGACAGTATGCGTCCCGCATTCAGTGTGTGATTGACTACATCACATCTGTGCGGCAAACCTGCAGATTGAAAGCACAAGGTCACTCATGTATTTTACATGGACGATCTTAAGATCTATGCTAAATACAAAGAGCAATTACATCTAGATCTAGGGATTGTCGAACGATGTACTAAGGAAATTGGAATGGAAGTTGGGTTAGAAAAATGCGCCAAGGTTTATTTGAAGCGAGGAAAACCTAATGGCATCCCTGAAGATTCTGAGCTCGTTGATAGAAGCGCCATACGACACCTTTGCGCTGGAGGGACTTATACATACCTGGGCGTGCCGCAGAGCCGCATTCAGGATGTGACATCTATAAAGGATACTCTCCGAAGCAGATACAAACGTCTCATCCGACAGATTTGGTCTTCCGAACTGTCGGCGAGGAACAAAGTATCTGCAATGAACATGATTGCCGTCCCGTTACTACTCTATTCATTTGGAGTAGTTCCATGGACGAAGAACGAGCTCAGATCCCTTGATATCGGGACAAGAAAGTTTATGCGCGTAAACAAAAGCATGCATCTTAAGTCTTCCGTTCCGCGACTGTACATCTCACGCCGTCAAGGTGGTCGCGTAATATTGAGTCTTGAATGTCTTCACAACAGGATTATTCTGGGTACAGCACATAGAGTTGCAAATGGAAGAGACCCTCTTCTTAAAATGGTCAGG
>NC_046658.1:26314195-26326656 GCF_010883055.1 Belonocnema kinseyi
CACCTTTCAATGGATAACAGTATTTTAGAGCTTCAGAAATATCTGACTATCGACTTTCCTTCTTGCCTTAGATTGTTTTATTATTGTAAAAAGTAATCATATCAACAATAAATTGATACAAATGGTTACAATCAGGGGCGTCGGACCCGTGGGGGCTGGGTAGACTTGAGCCCACCTATCACATCACTGAATCTAATAATAAAATGAACCTAATTTTTATCTTAAATTTATATTTTTGAACAGATATTAGGTGGTAGGTATCCACTTGGCCAAAATTTCATTTGACCAAAATGTCATTTCACCTAATAAGGTATAGTTTGTGCACAGTGGTAAAATGTGATCGAAAGATGGTCGTGCGTGTATGAAAAAGCTAGAGAATGATGCCAGAAGTGTCCAATTAGCGGCGTAACCTTACTATACCTAGTCACGGATGGTAAGGTTATGAGTTTATATTTATGATTTGGCAGGATGCTCATTGTTTTGAAGGTTATTTTTCAGAAGGAGAGTGAATAAATAAGAAAAAGATTGTTTGTAGACAAATGAAAAATACAAATGTTCACTGAAAATCAATTGAAAAATAAATTGTTTATTTATGCAAATGAAGCGAAGTGAAGGTTTAAATTGGCTGCATTAGACGACTGCATCCGTGAATATTGAAGCCATTGTTTAAAAAAATTGTGTTCATGATGATTAAATGTTCACTTCACTTCTGTTTCAGTAATCAACAAATTATTCTTTAAATACTCTTAAGATAGAAATTTGACAATAAACAATTGAATTCTGTGTATTTAATATAATTCTTTTGTAATTTTAAAAATTACGCGGAAATAAATAGGTTTAGTAAGGTTACGCCGCCAATTGGACACTTCTGGCATCATTCTCTGGCTTTTTCATACACGCACGACCATCTTTCGAACACATTTTACCACTGTGCACAAACATGGACATGGGAAACAAGGGACTAGACATGCTATTGCGGGGATGATGCAATGAGGGGGGAGGTCCGCCACCTTTTGATGTCCGTGACAAACATGGCAGCGTCCACATGTTTATATTTTAATGCACAGTTTGTCGGCAAAAATGCTCGTGCGCATAATCAAATGGCACATCGTAAGATGGCGGCTCTCCCCACTCATGGAAATCTCCCCCCTCCCGTGGATTCAACCCCGCTCGCCAAAGTTAGGACGGCATGCCTAGTCCCATGTTTCCTATGTCCATTGTTACGTCTCCAGCGCTGTTGTCGATTTGAAGACTTGTAGATTTCGATCTGTTTTATCCTGGATTCGTCGCCGACGTTGAGTGATAAAAATCACTAACTGCGCGAACTGGGCGAGGTTTAAATAAGACATATTGAAGATCCTTTAATAAAGATTAAATGTCCTATTCCGTCGCCGAGAACAGTTTGTTTACACAAATAAGATTTCGTTCAGGTTTGACATTTTTTAATTTTTATTTAATTAAAACAATTTTAATTAAATTGTTTCTATTCTCACTTCATTTAAAATTTAGTTCGACTCAAGTCGACCACGGCGAACCGTACCGAATTAGCGGAGTAAATAAAGTTTTTTGGACTTGAATTTCGATTAACAATTTAAGAGAAAAATATTCTAAGTCCAATTTTCATAATTCAGAGAGCGAGTTTCACAGATTTTTTATTTGAAATACAAACGGAGAGACGCAAATATCTGAGCTTTTTTCTATATTCTTGCATATAATTATCACCTCGGTTTTTACCAAAAAAGGGTGGGAATTGTCCTTCTAGCCAATAGAATTGCTGACGTCACATTATTTAATGTTAAATTAACCTATCATGCTGAGGTGCGTTAAGCGCCGTCCTTATATTTCAAGGTAAAATAATGAGATTCTAATTCTCAGAAACGTATTTTTACGATTCTCATCGATTAACGTTTTTCTGTCAAATCGCGTTATAGAACATGATTTACGGCGTCTGAGGGGCGCCTTGTCGCTTCAACCCTTTACATGGTACATAATTTATGTATGTTCACGGTTGAGATCACACGCGCGGTAGTCGGAGATCGCGCGTGTCAAACCTATTTGGATTGATAGATTCATATATACATATGCATATATAGATCTATCTGAGTGTACATAGCTATTAAATGCTTAACTTCTGATCCTTTACAACTAGCTATTAGAAGTTATTAGTTCGAGGTACAGAGAGGAGTTGTCATGTAATTTCCTATTGTCAATCATAATTAATAATTATTGTTTCTGATAATAACGATCTATTTAAATTTCTAAATATACTGAATGTCTTATGATATGAATTATTTCAAATGTTTATCGCTCTTAAAACTATTAACTTTTGGCCAAGTGGATATCTACCATTTTCGGTGAGCCCACCCATGAAAAAAATCGTTCCGACGCCCCTGGTTACAATGGCTTGAAAATAATTTTTTTAATCACGAAATTTCTTTTTATGTATGCGGATAGGGACCATCATTTTCGTAATTTCAATTCACAGTTCGTATATCCGTGTTAGTGATAATATAGAGCATTTTCTCTTTGTCGAATATGCAGAATACGTCAAGTGTTCCCACAAAATTTTTTTAGTATTTATATCGGGTTGAAACTTGAACAAATCATAGTGTCAATATACAGGGGTCTGAAGTTTTTACTTTTCCAGGTGCATTTTCACCTTCACGTTAATGTAACTTTTTTGATTATCTGATTGGACTTTTAGTATCGTGTTTTCTAAAGCTCTTTTTATCTACCATAACACTATCGCAACCATTGACTTTGTCTCAATGAATTTTGACTTTTTTTCTGAATCAAAATTAAAATTGATTTTTTTAAGAAGAAAAAGCCATACGGAAAATTTTTTATCACTTTTAAGCTAGTTTTAAAGTGCATACAAAGAGCTTTCGAAAACAGTATAACAGAAGCCCAGTCGGGTAATCATAAAAGAACCTACACTAACGTCAAGGTGAAAAAGCTCTTGAAAAAGTGAAAACGTGAGGCTCCTGTGTATTGACAATCGATTACTATGCGAATCTCCTGGTTTGGTGAATTGATAAAGTTTCACTAAGATTATAATTTAGACAAGTTTTAACCCAATAAAAAAACCCAATAATTTTATGAAAAAACACTTGAAATATACTGCCCCATTTATGATTTATGAAAAAGGAATGATTTTATTTACATTAATTATTTGTTTCAAAATTCGAAATGAATAATATAATTTTTCTTTAATCGAATTCATTTTATGGCACATCAGGTCAGTTATCATCGACTCCTTAGACACAATGATTATTTTTTATTAATATCATTGAAGGTAAATTTTTAGAGTTATACTTCACAGAGCAGATTTTTTACAATGATAACAGAACGTAAATTGTTAAACATAATAGTTTACATATTGGCATTGACATATTATAGGACAAAAGAAGTATAATAGATTGTAACACTTTACCTACATATATACACTCTAAACATAACTTTTCATAATACCCTTCCGTTCGCGCCAATGCAGCGAGTATGGTGGGAGGTGTCGGGTCACTCAAAGTCGAACGTATTTTTGCATCGATCGGCGGGACCATGCTTTGTTGGATGTCATGTTCCGTTCTTAAAATTACTAGGAGAGAGCAAGTAAAATATAAACGTGGTGTATTTTTGTTCACGTAAAACCTTTGATCCTAATACAAAATGTTACTTATTTTAAAACAAGCTCATAAGCAGCATTTAGTATTTTTAACTAAACAGACGACACAAGGTAAAGTATTTGATTGTCACCGAATTTTCAGTATCTTTTTTCATCTTTGTTATTATTAAATCATAAAGCCGTATCCCTTTCGGGGTAGCGTGACAATGAGGAAGGGAAATTGTACGAGGCAGTATAGAAGAGGGGGTGCGATATAGGTTTTAGGTTAGTCTAAAATTTCCGAACACTATTGTTTCGCAATACTGTTCCGACCCAGGTCGCTAATAAATTTTTCTAGCAATCACACTAGTGTGAATATGATAGGAGACGATATAAATGCCTGGGTTGCGCGCGCAACCCACTTCTCCTCTTCTGAATTTGAAAACTCGAAGGTTCACGATTGCCGGTCCGGGCACTTCGGCGATTCTATTTATATATCTATCTGCTAACAGCTAACTGCTTTGAAATAATTTCAGGAGATTGAGATTTTAATATTTACAGATTTCGATGCTGACGATTCTCATGATTTGATTAGATCTCGCGCCTCTTGATATGCGTATATTTTGAGGTTATGTTATTTCGTGTATAAAATATAAATTATATAATTATTAATACTATTATATATATAAATATATACGTATACTAATAATGATAATATTATAATTATGTTATATTATGATAGTCTTATTTATATCTTAATCCGCATTTGAAAGAAATTGGCGATTTTGGAATTCATCTCGTTTGGATAAAAGCTCAATTATTTGATTGAAAAATTAATTATTTTGTTGAAAATGTAACTATTTTGTAAAAAAAGTCCTCTTTTCTATTAAAAGATCAACTACTTTTTTTAAATTTTTATTTTTTTTTTATTTGAAGGTTCATCTCTTTCGTTGAAAATACATTTTTGAAACTGACAATTAATCAATACCATTTTTGGTTAAGAAATCATGTGTTTTGTTAAAAGGTCGTCTTTCTTTGTAGAAATTAAATTGCTTTATGGAAAATTTATACTTTTGGATTAAAAAATACATTTTTCGGTTGAATTATCAACTATAAATATTTTTTGGTTGTAAATCGTTCTGTTGTAAATGCAACTATATTGTTAAAAATAATTTATCTTTGTCTGAAGATCTAACTATTATATTATTGATTAAAAATTAATCGTATATATTGGTTAAGTTGGAAAATCGTTTTTTTTATATAAAAATTAATCTTCTTGGTCAAAAATTCACCTTTTTCCTTGAAAATTTAACAATTTTGTTGAAAATTGTTTTTTTTTTCTTGTTCAATTCAATCTTTTACCACAGTTTTTATCTGGAAATTGTACTATTCCATTTTGGTTGAAACTTTATCCTGTACATTGTATTAGTTAAAACCCCAATTATTTGATAGAAAATTAATTTATTTTGTTGAAAAGTAAAATTTTGGGTTGAAAATTGATTTATTGTGTTAATTAGATTTTTTCCTAAAATTAAAAAAACTGCAAAATAACAAAATTGACTTAAAATCGTCCTGATTCTTTTTTTTAATTTTTAAAATCTTTTCAAATACTCACTTAAAATTAATTTTTCAAATTAAAAAATGATTTTCAATTTTCTTAGCAATCACAACAATTTTTGTTATTCTTTTTAAATATTTTACAATTCTCAACAGCTTTTTTTTAAATCTGCAAAAATTTACATCGTGTTTCAAATTATTTCAAATAATTTCAAGTTTTAAATTAATTTTGAATATTATTCTAAATTAAAATTGTAGCGTTTGAACTTAAAATTTAGCTCATTACAATTTTAACAATTCAAGGCTTTCTATTTCGAACCACTCTGTTCAAATTTGTGTAGTTTTTAATAGTTGTTTATAATGGCTTGTCCCAGATCTGAATTATATTTTTTTTCAAAAAATCTCTGATGCAATTCAGAAATACATACAATTGCTTTGAAGAATTTCCTGTTCCAATTCAAAATTCAGGATGAAATTAGAAAATTCAACATTTTAAATCTGAAAATGATTTTTTTGAGATGGAAATCTTTTGAATTTTAAACTTTTAAAACTGAAGCTTGACAAATTTTTAATTCAGAAATGTTTCATTTAAACGCTCAATAATTCATACGTATAAAACACAAAATTGTAACACCTTTTAATTTTACAATTTTTTAAATTAAATTATTTTAAAATACGAAATTACCATTTAAAAATTTTTATGACTATCATTTTAGAGATTTATGGTTAAAAAATACAAATTACGCTATTATTTTTAAGGTTCAAGATGATAATAATTCAAAAAAATTTCAGTTCGTAATATTAAAAATTGAACGATTAAATTAATTTTGTAACTAAAAACTTTTTAAAATAATAGTTACATTGTTTTTATTTAAAGTTGTTCCAGATTAATATTTTTGCATTGTTATTTAGAGATAAAAATTTTAGTTTGCCAATTGAAAATGTTAGAAATTAACTTACTATCAAAATAATTGAATTTTCAACTAAAAAAAAAAAAGAGAATAAAAAATTTCTAACAAAATAATTACATTTTCAACTAAAATGATAAATCTTCAACAAAAAAAGTCTGAATTTTTAATTAAAAACTTCATTATCTTTTACAAAACAGTGTAAACTTATTTTTAAACAGAATAGTTCAAGGACTTCTGGTTGAAAAATATAAACTTACTTACAATGCTTTGAATTGAAGAATAAATTGAACTCATCCAAACAGAAAAATTTTTCACAAAACAGTTGAGTTTTCAATCCTTAACTAAAATGATGAATCTTCAAAAAAAATTTAATTAACACAGTAAACAAATTTTCAACCCAAAAGCTTACTTTTCAACAAAATAAATTAATTTTCTATCAAATAATTGGTGTTTTAACTAATACAATGTACATGATAAAGTTTCAACAAAAAATGGAATAGTACATTTTTAACATTAAAAAATTTATTTATTAATTCTTCAATTCAAAGCATTGAAAGTAAGTTTATATTTCTTAACCAGAAGTCCTTGAACTATTCCGTTTAAAAATAAGTTTACACTGTTTTGTAAAAAAATCATCATTTTGGCTTTGAAATTCAACAATTTAAAAAAAATCTTTATTGACTAAAAAGTCAACTCTTTTGTAAAATTAATAACAGTTTTTAATTAAAAATTCAAACTTTTTTTGTTGAAGATTTATCATTTTAATTGAAAATGTAATTATTTTGTTGGAAATTTGTTATTCTCTTTTTTTTTTAGTTGAAAATTCAATTATTTTGATAGTAAGTTAATTTCTAACATTTTCAATTGGCAAACTAAAATTTTTATCTCTAAATAACTATGCAAAAATAACCATAAATCTCTAAAATGTTAAAGTCATAAAAATTTTAAATTGGTAATTTCGTATTTTAAAATAATTTAATTTAAAAAATTGTAAAATTAAAAGGTGTTAAAAAGTTTTGTTTTATCCGAATGAATTATTGAGCGTTTAAATGAAATATTTCTGAATTAAAAATTGGTTAAGCTTCAGTTTTAAAAGTTTAAAATTCAAAAAATTTCTACCTCAAATAATTTGAAACACGATGTAGATTTTTGCAGATTTAAAAAAAAACCTTTTGAGAATTGTAAAATATTTAAAAAGAATAACAAAAATTGTTGTGATTGCTAAGAAAATTGAAAATGATTTTTTAGTTTGAAAAATTAATTTTAAGTGAGTATTTGAAAAGATTTTAAAAATTAAAAAAAAAAGGAATAGTGCAATTTCCAGATAAAAACTATGCTAAAAGATTGAATTGAACAAGAAAAAAAAAAAACAATTTTCAACAAAATTGTTAAATTTTCAAGGAAAAAGGTGAATTTTTGACCAAGAAGATTAATTTTCTATAAAAAAAAACGATTTTACAACTTAACCAATATATACGATTAATTTTTAATCAATCATATAATAGTTGCATTTTCAGACAAAGATAAATAATTTTTAACAACAAAAATAATTTTAAACAAAGTTGTTAAATTTTCAACCAATCAGATGAATTTTCGACCAAGAAAATTGATGATCTACAAAAAAAGACAAATCTTAAAGAAAATACATGAATTTTTAAAGAAATTATTTAATTTTAAAGTAAAAAAAGACGAAATTATTTACAAAAAGATGAATTTTTTAAGCGAAAAATATGAGTTTTCAATTAAAGAGTTAAACTTTCAACCAAATAGTTACATTTTCAACCATAATTAAAAAACCTTGTTAAAAAACGTATATTTGTACAAAGTAGTTCAACTGCTAGTGAAATAATCGACTTTTAAACCCAAGGAGATGTACAGTTGATATTTTAAGCAAACAATTGCATTTTTGACCAAAAATGATACATTTTCAACCAAAAAGATTAAATTTCTACTAAACAAGGTCAATTTCCAAAAAATACATGAACTTTCAACGAAATTATTTAATTTTAAAAACAAAAAGAGTATTTCCACCCAAAAATTATGGTTTTCATTTTTAATAATATAGTTGCATTTACAACAGAACGACTTACAACCAAAAAATATTTATAGTTGATAATTCAACCGAAAAATGTCAGTTTCAAAAATGTATTTTCAACGAAAGAGATGAACCTTCAAATAAAAAAAAAATAAAAATTTAAAAAAAATAGTTGAACTTTTGATAGCAAAGAGGACTTTTTTACAAAATAGTTACATTTTCAACAAAATAATTAATTTTTCAATCAAATAATTGAGTTTTTATCCAAACGAGATGAATTCCAAAGTCGCCAATTTCTTTAATTTCTTTCAAATGCGGATTAAGATATAAATAAGACTATTATAACATAACATAATTATAATATTATCATTATTAATATACGTATATATATATAATAGTATTAATATTTATATAATTTATATTTCATACATGAAATAACATAACCTCAAAATATACGCATATCAAGTGGCGCGCGATCTATTCAAATCATGAGAATCGTCAGCATCGAAATCTGGAAATATTAAAATCCCAATCTCCTGAAATTATTTCAAAGCAGTTAGCTGTTGGCAGATAGATATATAAATAGAATCGCCGAAGTGCTCCGATCGGGAATCGTGAACCTTCAAGTTTTCAAATGCTGAAGAGGAGAAATGGGTTGCGCGCGCAACCCAGGTATTTATTTCGTCTCTTACCATATTCACACGAACATAGCCCTGTCATAGTGTTGAACCGCATCACGTTTCAGATCTGTGATCACTGCACTCGGGCCCATTAGTATCCAAAGTCTTTCGTTTTAGGCGTCATTAACTCGTGAAGACTGTTTCACACAATTGCCGATCCGCAACTTGCGGACTTGCGCAAGTCATGAGTTGTGAAAATGGAGATTTTACGGCCAGTGGAAAAATCTCCGAATGGCGGTAATCTAAATGCTCGTTTTTTAAGCAGCAAATTTAATAGTTTCAAATGATAGGCAAACGTATTAAGCTAAATACAATAATGGGAAAATAACGGCGATGCATTAAATAGATTTTTCAATATTTTTATGTAAAGAAACAAGCACATGCAAATAAGCTGATTCCTCTCAAAGCTTTGACGTGTGCATGAGTTACGGGTTTGGAGTGTTTTGGCTGACTCTATAAAATAATATTTTTGTGCAAGGAGGTGTTGGATGTATAAGTTTTGCGATATTATAGCGCTTCTTGTAACACATCCATTCCCCAAAAAGAACCCAACATAATTAAGTATACGTCAATTATGCGCTTTTCTGTCTTATTTTTAAAATATACGAAACAAGCATGTTGGTTATCGTTTATCACAAGCAACTATGTAGAGCTTATGTTCGGAGTCACGTTGACTACACTTGCACAAAGAAGTCCCGTAAAACTGATTTTTTTTCTGCAAAAGCATTACTAATATGTTAATAAATATAAAAAATACTTGCCTTCTGCGTATACAAATATTATTTTGTGGATAATTCCATACAAAACTCGACAAAGCCAAAATTTATGCATAGAACTTGGAGAGAAATCAGCTGATTTGCATGTACCTGTTTCTTTTCATTAAAATATTTAAAAAATCTATTAAATGCATCTCCATTATTCTTTTCCATATTTATGTTTAGCTCAATACATTTGCCTTTCATTTGAAACACCTTAAATTTTCTATTTAAAAACACGCGAGTATTCAAATTACCGCCATTCGGAGGTTTTTCCATAGGCGGAAAAATCTCTATTTCCAAAAACAGGACTTTAGGAAGACTGCAAGTTGCGGATCTGCTATCGTGTGAAAGTGCCCTGCCACTCATAATGCATTTCTTATAAACTATTTGTCGCCACACTTTTAAGTCGTGGCATAGCTCTTTTGCATCCTTCACGTCCATGCATTTTCTTATGCAAGCTCTTGTGTAATGGCTCCTTATATCTGCGAATTAGGATCTCATTCACACATTCCAGCCATTCTTTCCTCGGTCTGCCACTGGTTACACTTCAATTTAAATTTACCTCGATATACTTCTTTCGGCAGTCGTTCATCTTTCATTCTCTCTTAATGCCCAAACGATCTCAAGAGATGAATTTCTTTCACATTTGTCAACCAGCCGTGTCTCCTCCACACTGAATTCTTTGACAATTCTCTCATTATTGACTTTGTTTATTAGCGTTTTACCACATTGTGCAGGAATTTCATACCAATCGTGTTAATTTGACCCTTATCCCTTTCTTGGTAGGATATGGCTCGATACCGTACATGGCAGTGGGTTTAAATACAGAATTATATATTTTTACTTCTGATAGTTGATCCTGCTCTGTTGATAACCTTCTTATTCCCCTACCGTTATAGTATAGCGCTCTTATGCTTACCCAAGCAGGGAACCTACAAATAAGAAAATTTTCACTGCATACAGAATTTGACAGTTAACCGAAAACCATATAAAATAAATTAGAAAGTAAAGGTCAATAAATCACAAAGAAGACATGCAAACAAAGAAAATACCAAAACAAAGAAAAAAAGAAAGAAAATTCCAAAGAATTGGAAAGAAATCATTAGGAAGTAAAGAAAGAAATCATTAGGAAATAAAATTCAAACATTTAAATCATAATTCAGTATTACTAGACCACCAAAATTGATTAAAAATTACAAAACTAGTTTCCTAGTAGAATATAAATGGTATCTGAGTAAATTATATTACGTTGGCATTTTTGTGGCTTCAAGCTGCTCCTTATCAGTGTGCTGGCGCATGAAGAACATTGACGTAGTTTCTCGAAAACAAAACAGAAACACCATTTCGGTATTCAAGTATTTTATGGCAAAAACCTCAGCTTTCTTTCTCAAATATTGAAAAAAATATTAAAAAGTGCCGATCTACAAGAAAAAATCGATTTCATTTTTGATTCCGATAAATTGAGGTCAAATTTAGTAATTTTGAAAAAACGCTTATTAAAGCAGAAAATATTCGCGCAGTAGTGTGTCCTAAAAACTTCAGAATTTCATCCCCTCTAACTCTGCTACTATTTGACAAAACAGGAAAATATTTTTTGGTAAAATTATTAAACAAAAACCAAATCGGACATCCGATTTTGTGATTGAGACATTTGAAAAATAATACCCCCATATTGTTTACTCATCCCTTCCTTTAAGGGCCATGATCTTGTTTCTAATCACGTTAATAGTGAGAGTTCTATGGATACACTATAGGCAGACGCCTCACCCTCCACTACTCCTTACCGCACTATGGCGCATACCCCTTGCCCAGCCAGCATACTACGTACATACGTGTTTAATTGACTAAAGTCTCATGATGCAATCACTTTTCGTTGACCTATATGACGAAAATTTCAAGGTTTCCCATTGTATGGGTTCCAATAGTTTTTCACTTTCCATATAGCGTTCAAGGTCACGAGTAAAACCTCATGATGCGTGCATTCACTTTTACTATGTTCTATGTGACAAAAATTCCAGAGATCTCATGGTATAGTTTCCAATCACCTTTCACTTTCCATACATAATTCTCATGGTTATTCGGTAGGCACTCTCAAAACCCATAGAATTTAAGAGATAAAAGTTTTACAAGTTTTTGTAAAATGAATGTATTTTCCAATTCATTATCTGAATTTGTTTTTTATATTTCTTCATAGATTTGACTTATTAACTATTGTTGGGAAAAGGTCTTCAAAAAAATAAAAACAGTGCATTATACATTTTAAAATTGTTTATATTTATTGATTAATATGGTTTCAAGGTGTATACGTACAGTGGCGTACAAAAGTTTTGGGTCACCTATTTTTTTATGACTGAATGAATTATCTTAATTTTAATTATACCGGAGCTGAAAAAATGTCTCTTTAAAAGGTTAATTGTTTTCGAAATTATGTTTAAAATAAGCCCAGGGTGAAGCCAATTTGTCTAGTTTCTAAGTAGATATTGCAAAAATAGTGTAAATTTGAATGTTTTTGACAATTTATACTCGTAAGCTGCTGTGATACGATGAAAAAAGCTTTAAAATGAGCCCAAGAACATTGAAAGATATTGACTATTTCAGAAGTTACTGACAATTTAAGAAAACATTGATATTTACACTATTTATGCAATATCTACTTAAAAACTAGGCAAATTGGCTTCACCCTGGGCTTATTTTAAACAGAATTTCGAAAACAATTAACCTTTTAAAGAAACATCTCTTTAGCTCTGGTACAATTGAAATTAAAAGAATTTATTCAGCCATAAAAAATGAGGGGGCCCAAAACTTTTGCACGCCACTGTATATACAGTCTGTCAAGTTAAAGCGTGGGTGGCTTTACTCGCAGTCGGTAAGATGTATCGACATGATTTTGGTGTCAAAATATTAAGAAGAGCTCCCTCT
>NC_046658.1:26326756-26339812 GCF_010883055.1 Belonocnema kinseyi
ACTGAATGTTAAATCAAAAAGCATGAAAGAGGGAGCTCTTCTTAATATTTTGACACCAAAATCATGTCGATACACCTTACCGACCGCGAGTAAAGCCACCCATGCTTTAACTTGACAGACTGTATAAATAGATTTACATTAGGAAAGCGTAACTAATTTCGATGTCGCCGCTCTGTTTTTTACTAAATATCTAATATATATTCTTTCAAATTTTCATGAAAAATTAGCATGCTGAGTTGAATCTGATTCATTTTCGAATATTTTTTTTTACAGTGAAAGTCGAATGGGTGAACAGTATTCCCCCGATCTCATGATAAATAATATCGATGTAATAGTCGTCGAATTTTGACGATTAATATTCATACAATACATTTTTAAACTCTTCACACTTTGTAATCGTTAATATTGAGGTGGTTCTTTGTCTGATGATACATACTTCTCTGTTTCAAAGTAATCACTTATAACATCAAACTGTTCCGGGAATTTAGACCATGTTGTTGCCTCAAAAGTGATTCCTTGTAACTTACTGATCACTATTTTTATGATGCGATGAAAACTGCTGTCTACTTGCACTTTGAGTGCAACACCTGCATTTTTACTGCACGAGTTATTGAGTATGTAGAGCGTAGTCAAAATCAGATGCCTATTTGACTTGTGTGATGGTTCCACTTCAGTCATATGAACTCTTTTTAGATGTAGTACTAACAGTAGTTGAAGAAACATTTTCAGTAACTTTTTGAACATCACCCATAGTTTGTGACATTGTATGTTTTACTCTAAAGATTCAGAGAAGTTATGTAGGTCTTGGCTGATTCTACAGGGGTTTCACATAAAAACGGACTGATAGTTATGCTAACTTCAAAGGTTGGAGTAAAACAAGTCTTGACACGTTTTATACCGATGTAGACAACACTCATGTCTCACTTAAAATTTGGTTGAAAATTATAGGAGTAGGGAGGCAAAATCTGGATATGTATTATACTAATGAAATAAGTTGATTTAAAAATGCGTTAATTTATAAATCAATAAAGAGTTGATATATAATATAATTAAACATTTTTATAGTTTTATTTTTTACCACAAAACATTTTTGAAGTATTTTAATCTATATTCGTCTAAATAATTTATACCCCTTTCATGAGGAAGTGTCAAGTAGAGTTGAGAATGTTGTAAGCGCTAGTTAAAAATATTTAAAAGTAAAAGTTAAAATTGAAACAGGTGATTAGTGCTAGCTGAATGATTTTAGAAAGGGCTTTGAGAGACTGGTCTTTTCGTAACTTGTCCCTCAAAATATTTAGCATTACTCATGAAACAAAAAGTGAGTCTTGTTAGTATACCACTTGTGCAATATTAGAATGTCAAATCGTTTTATCGAGTTAAAATTAAAACAGGTGATTGACTGGTAACTGAAAGATATTATGAAGGGCTTAAAAAGACCGTTCCTTTCTTAACGTTTTACCAAAATATCTAGCGTTACTTATGCAATGAAAAGTGAGTCTTGTTAGTGTGCCACTTATGCTACATTAGAATGTCAAATGGTTTTCTTAATATAAAATTCAAGCATATTATTGATGCTAGTTGGGGGATTTTAGAAAGGGTTAGAGAATCTGTTCCTTCCATATATACTGGGAAAATATGATATGTAAGATCCCACAGGAAATAAAAATCAGTCTTACTAATGTGTTCATTCGTGCAGCATTACATTGTCAATCTGTGTTCTTATCACTTCAGTGTAAACTGTCAAAAAGAAAACCGTGTTTTAACTTCCCAGTTAATTAATGCATTACTATTAAATAAAATAAGTGCATTAAAGATAAGGTGATAGGGTAGTGATATTAAAAGTGTTTTTTAATTTAATCAGAGTAATAAATAAAAATTACATCAGTTAGTGAATTTGTTTTAAAATGTCAGTGGATAAGGAAGTGGACGCTGTAGTGCTCAACAGGAGGAGGATGACTGAGGGATGGTTTTATGTGGAGTTCAGGGTTTTGTGTCAAAGTGTGACTTTCAGACGTCTTGCCTGTGTTGCAGAAGGAGCAAGGGAAAAAATGATGATATCCCTATATTCATGGCTATAAGGAGATATGGACAGCTTCAACGGGAATAAGAATACCAACTTAATGATCTCAATGACCTTGCGGGTATGTCAAACATCAAATACATTCTTTGTGCTTTGATTTTATTATATTTATGAGTGTTGCATGTTGCCTTTTTGTTTTTATTTCAAAACGGATTCAGGCCAAAAAATCAAAGGCTCAGATGAGAGCTGATGAAAGATATTACGAAAATATTAGACTCGATCTGACCGCTGATATGATTAAGCTAAAAGAGGGAGCAACCCAAAGAAAGAAATCGACTCAGGATCCTAATTCACAGGACACAAGAATTAAAAAAGTAAAGAAAATATCCAGAATTATTGCGACTGATGATGAGGATGATGATGGTTTTATTCCTTCCTCACAAACTGTAGAGGAAAAAAATAATCTCAAACAGCAAAAATTAAGGAAAGCTGTTCAGGAGCTGTTAAAAGATTTAGAAGAGAAGGAAGAAAAAATAAAAATGGAGGAAAAAAGAACCAAAAAAAGGGTTGATTACCTGAAAAAGGTACAAAAAGTAAGGGATCTACAGACGGAGATACTCTTCTTACAAAGTCATGATTTTTATCAAGATCGTGAAGTTAAAGAGCGTTACGAGAAAAAAAAAGTAAAGCAGGAGACATGAAAAGCCAATCTACATCAAGAAGAGGAGCAGAAAAAGAAAAAGGAGGAAAAAAAGGGAAAAAACAAGGAAGAAAAGAGAAAAACTACAAGAAAACAAAAAGGTAATTTAAATTTATCTCACTTTTCTTTTCCTCTACCTTTTTTCATATATAAAAATAAGATTTAAAACATTACTACTTTATTTTTCAGTAACTAAAAAAAATACAACGAAAATACAGCACAGTGATGGTTCAACGCCACACACTAGGATTGTTCCAGTCAAAGAGTCATCGAAGGCTGTATCAACGCCTGATGCAGCTGCATGTCCATCATGGGCTACGGAACCTGTGCGACCAATCGAAGATCCATCGAAGGTTACATCAGTACTTGACGCAGTTGCAGGTCCATACAGGGCTACGCAACATGTGCGATCTTCTACATTAGAGATTCAGGATGCACAACCAATAGGTAGGAATGAACACGTGCGCGTGTATTTTTGAAAGTAACTATTCCTACTTTGTTAGTATATCATAATTTAACGAATTATTTCAGTGAGTGTTTATGTCGGAAAAGGCATTGAAATCTTATACCCTGTTTTTTCTCAAGTCGCCTTGGCCGACAAATAGAATTTTCTACGAGATAAACTTTATACATTCACGATCGGCCAGATCTGAACACTTCTTTCGGCATGCGCTTTCAAGTGTCGTATGTATCTCGAAGAGTTAATGATTAACTGTTATAGATCTACGAAATCGTGTCGAAACCAAAACCTCCCTGTAAACAACGACGGGATACTTAAGGAACCCCATGTAATGGAAGGGTCAATTGTCTTGCTCGATCCTCTGACTAGAGCACGTCACTCTGTTCAATTTTTTACTGAATAAATTGATTTCATTTCAATTCAAACATTTAATTTTTATTCCGAAATTACTTACATCGGATTAGTTTTCGGTGTAAGGCACCTAAGAAAAGGTGCAAGGAATAAGAGTTTTATCGTTAAAATCGATGATTGTGATCAGTTCGTTGAAAAATTCGCGATAACTAGAAGAAAGTTAGCTTTAAAAATTATACCTTCAGATAAAAATAACCCAGTTGCTTAGTTAAAGTTAGCATTTTCAGATCTATTTGAATATATAAGCACTTGGTGTGAAGCAAATGATGTTGTATGTTTGGTATTCTGGCCGGAGGGGCTTAGTAAGGGCATTGCCTGGAAAGCATTTTCACCTGTAAGATTTTTTTTTTGAAGATTTGTGGAAACTGGTAGAGTCAGTTGTACAAAGTGCCATAAGCTTCGATATTGATCATACGTTCGTTGCAGAAATCACTATTGTACCAGTAGGCTATTGTACCTGTAGTGACGCTTGTTACAGTTTTCCGTCATGCAATGCTAATGCTGACTTGAATAATAATAATAACAACGAAAAATATTAACTGTGGAGAGTGTGTCATATACTTTGATGATGAAGAATGTTTTAGAAAGCATATACTCCCTAATTCATTTTCCATCGGAAAAAGTATTTGTTCAGTATTGAAAATAGGTGATGGTTGTTCAAGTTTAATAAATTCTGAAAAAAAGGTGAGAATCATATATGTGGTTTTTCACAATGCAATACTTGTAAGAAACTCTGTCCTTAAAATCACTATTGTTTCATGACAACTCTTGAACTAAAAAAAAAAATAAAGGGAATGTATCGAAGAAGAAAAAAGTAGCTTACATTTTTTATGATTTCGAAACAACAGTGTGAGAAAGTTTTAGGAGATGAATCAATCAACATTCACGTAACTAATCTGTGTGTTGCACAGCAGGTATGTGTTGAATGTATAGATGATCCGGATCCAAATTTAAGGTGCAAAAAGTGTGGTTTGCGCCAGTACATCTTTGTTATAGACCCTGTAGCGCAATTTACAGAGTTTGCAATTCGAAATATAAAACACTTTGACGAGACTATAAGTAAAGCTCACAATTCAAAGAATTTCGATCCTCAATTCATACTCAGTTATTAAATTAAGAGTCGAGGATCTAACAGACCACTAAAACTTATATTAAACTCTATGAGTATTATATTAATGACTATGAATAAAACGTGATTTGTCGATAGTTTAAGTTACCTATATATGCCCATAAGTGCTATGCCGGCTTATTTTGGTTTAGAGAAGGCAAAGAAAGGTACGTTTCCGCAACTTTTCAATACACCACAAAAAGAGACATGCATAGGTAAATTACTCTCTGCAGACTATTACTCTCCTGACACGATGTCGTTAGAGAACCGTAAAGAGTTTTATAAGTGGTATGAAGAATGCATTAAAACAAATTACATTTTTAATTTCAAAAATGAAATAAAAGTTATTGTATGAATGACGTAGACATTCTTCGTAAGGCTTGCTCAGGTTTTCGGTCACTATTTATTACAGTAGCAGATGTTGATCCTTTTATTGACATCTGTACTATAGCATCAGCCTGTTCCGTAGTATTTAGGAAAAATGATTTAAAACCCGATTTAATAGGGGGTTTACCGAATGGAGGCTACAGGCTAGCTAATAAGCAGTCGAAGAAAACTATCGAATAACTTTTAACTGCAGAGCGGACTTTAGAGCAGGAAATAATACATGCAGATCGTGCTGTTGAATTTCGGTCACCTGAAGGGGTATTAGTCGACGGTTATTGTGACTTTGGGTTTGGCAAAAAAATGTGTATCAATTTCATAGATGTTATTGGCATGGTTGTCCTCGTTGCAATAAGTCAAATAGAAATGAAGAAATAGGGATAGGGAAAAACTCTGAAAGCATAAACGATCGCTTTGAGCGAATATGTGCTACATCTCAATGACTTCGAGGAACCCGATGCAAAGTTATTGAGATGTGGGAGTGTGATTTCGATAGGATAAAAGTTCAAGACCTTTGATTAAAAAATGTTTTAAAAGATCATCCTCTTTTAATGGTTAGTGCTTTAAATCCTCGAGATGCTTTTTATGGTGGAAGAACAGGCAATACATTTTCTTAATATCGAGTGAGAGGCAAAACATCAATATCATACCTAGACGTTTGCTCATTATATTTATTTATATCAAAATACAGTAAATTTCCGATTGGTCATCCCAATTTGTATATTTGTAATGACTGTCAGATTTTAACTGGTTTTGATAATGATTTAAGCAACGTCGAGGGATTAGTTAAATGTCGTGTATTCCCGCCTACAGATAAGTATTTACCTGTCTTTCCTGTCCGTATGCATGGAAAAGTCATGTTTCCCTTATGTTATACTTGTTGTAAAATACAATTACAAAAAGACTGCCCACACATAAATAATACAAGTGAGCGGGAATTAGAAGGAACATGGGTTTCCGATGAGCTCAAAGCTGCGGTCGAAGATGGGTAAAAGATAATAAGTATTTTTGAAATCTGGCAATATGAATCAACACAGTATGAACAAGTCACAAAGTTAGGTGGCCTGTGCGTAGAATATATGAATAGGTCTATTAAGCGCAAACACGAGGATAGTAGATATCTTTCTGATTGTACTGCTGAGGAGCAGAAAAAGGCATATGTCCAAATGATTTTCGATTCAGAGAGCATTCAGCTCGATTCTGAAAATATATAAAAAGTCCTGGTCTGCGCTCTTCGGCTAAGCGCTGCTTAAATTCTTTTTGGGGTTAGATTGGCCTGCGTCAACATATGCCGACAACTGAAGTACTTAATACTCAAAATGAATTGACCAGTATCATCTAGAGTTCAGACAAAATTCTGAATAATATCTTGCTCGTCAACTATAAAAACATTTACGCTTCATGGATTTGTAAAGATGAAGCCATAGCCTCTTCACCTATTACGAATGTAGTCGTAGCGGCATACAAGATCGCACGAGCACGCTTAAAGTTACATGGTTATTTGAAAAAATTAGATCGACGTGTGCTCTATTTCAATACGGATTCTGTGATTTTGACCAGTTACAATGAACCAAATGAGTATTGCCCAGCTACAGGTTGCTTATTAGGCGATTTGACAGATGAGCTGGAAGATTATGGTATTGGGAGTTTTATTTAAACTTATGTCTCGGGTGGTCTCTCAATTTA
Source organism: Belonocnema kinseyi (assembly GCF_010883055.1). NCBI lineage: Eukaryota > Metazoa > Arthropoda > Insecta > Hymenoptera > Cynipidae > Belonocnema > Belonocnema kinseyi. Next base: position 26,333,526 of record NC_046658.1, read on the forward strand.
TAAACTTTGACTCGATCTATGATCTTGTAGTTAATAAAGCGACTCCAATTATATTGAATTATAGAGCCATTCGTAGAACAGCATATTCTGTATGATACACGTTTTGATGCTGGATAATGAAAAAATGTGTACTTACTTTTTTCATTTTTATAAGGTTTTTTTTTATACAAGTATTAAGAGCTTTTAGTTTTTGTGTTTTCACATTGGCTCTTCGAAGTACCCACTGATACGTATTTCTACTGTAGAGGGGAAAATGATACACCATTGGATGCAGCTGATTTTTTGACTTCACACCTCAGCAGTTATTGGATGGTGAAGAAGAATATAAAGAGTATCTTTAAGGTGGAGCTTAATCATTCACATTTGAGGATAATTACCCATGCTTAACAATTGAGTAATAAAAGAAACATAATTAAAATACGAATAACAGAATTTCATTCATTAGTCTCTATATGTTTTAAGAAACTCTAACATAGCTGAAAACCTTTTTTTTGTTCTGTGGATGACCACAACGCGGAGGACGGGGAGAACACGCTTTTTAAAGCTTTTTTCTAAGTTTGTGAAAGTAGGAGAAAGGTAGAGAAATAAGCTCATAAACAACGTGGGTCAGGGGTATTAGCTCAAAACCCTGACAACATGAAAAATTAGCTAATCAAGATGCAGGAAGCAAAACAATAGTAAGTTTTTTGAAACAAATTTCAACACATTGGGTAATGTAAAATTGAATGTACACATTATAATATTTACTATTATATATACGAATTTCAAGGTTTGCCTGATGATTCAGCGTTATTCAATATGCATACGCGTTGGAAGCATCTGTTCACGTCCCTCATGTGCGGTCCCACAGGCTGTGGTAAAATTTTCTATGTAAAGAAATTTCTCAGAACTCTCAATGGCATGTGCGATACACCAATCGATCGTATAATTTTCTATCATTCAGAGTGGCAAACGGCTTATATGGAATATGGAAAAGAGATCGAATTTCGTGAAGGATTACCACAGTCTTCTGCATACTCCAATGAACCGAGGTCTAAACTTATGATTCTCGACGACTTAATGAGGAAATTTCAAATAACACAATTGTAGATTTCTTTTCTAAAGGAGGCCATCACGAAAATCTTAGTGTAATTTTTATTTTTCTAAATCTTTCGCCAAGGACACGGCCAAAGAGAGATTTCTCTAAATACACACTATAAAGTCACATTTAAAATTCCTCGCGGTCGGACTCAAATTCAACATCTTGCACGTCAGATTTGTCTTGAAGGTCCACGTTTTGTACAAGAAGCCTATCACGATGCGATATCTTAACCACATTGTTGTTTACTTCTGGACTTAAAACAATCAACTCCTGATAATTGTCGATATCGCACAAGCATATTTCCAGATGATCCTCATCAGTACGTTTACATACCAGTAAAGGGTATAAGGGAAGGATACAATGATTATTAAATACCAGTTACGCATTTGTAAGACGTCGAAAGGTTACAAGTCAATAGGCAAGAAAAACACCATAGTTTTACATGCCTTGTGTCATTTAAATCCGATCATCGTCAAGCTATACTAAAAACTTCTGATTTAAAGCTCATTAAATATATTTGTGATTGTGCTTTGAATATCCTATTGGGAAATGTTCCACTTAAAGATTGTCAAAAACTAAAGCTAAAAAAACAGAAAAACGTTACGAAAGTTAGTCGAAACTCGTGGTACTTGGAAAAATAAGAAAAAAGGTATGTTCAAAAAGATGGATTTCCACCTCTATTACATGGTCCAATCATTGGTGGTCTGCTTTCCAATTTATTCAAATCCTCATCGTAGAACCTTCAATAATATGGAACGTGCAAGAAAAATGGTTCTTAAACCTAGTGAACAGATGAAAAAATTAATAAATAAATGCAAACGATCAATCATACATCTTTACATAGTGATAATAATTCAGTGACTATACCATCGATACCTGGTGCATCTACACAGACTACTGGAAGTAATCTCGGCCGATTGGATTTTGAATTGAGTCGAATTTTATTCTCACCTTTTCCGTATGATGAACGTGAAAGGTGGAAGGATTACAGTCAGATGTTAGAAAAATGTCTCTTTTTTATTGACGAAAATAGAAAAATATCTACTAAGAAAATGGATCATACTGAAAATACAGATAACACAGGACCACAGAAAAGGAGTGGAGGGTTCCTCAAACCGGACCAAGAGGATTATATGTTTCTTGGGTCGCTGAAACGGAATCCGAAACCTGTTTTGCCCTATCACGTCAGCGTTTTTTTCGAACCTTAAAAAGCAGCTTGAAACTATAAAACCCAGCAATATCAACCCTTAAGCCATACAACCCAATTCCTTCATAGCAAAATAACTTTGAGGTCGATAACCTATAGCTTTAAAACTCATAACCTCAAAATTTATAACCTCAAAATTTATAAATCTAAAATCCCAATAAACTACAAACCCAAATTGCGGCAAAAAAATCCAACTTAGACGCTAATCTGAAACCTTCATTTCGAGGAGTTTTAGCTTTATAATTCCATACGTCCACCAATTCATAACCTCAAATCCCATAAGCTCGATAATCCTGAAGTGTATCACAAGAATATTTCATGTCACAATATAACTCCGAATCATGTAGAATTAAATTTCATAACTCCACATCCCCATAACTTCATACAACCTAATACTTAAAAACTCCACAACCCCAAAAGTCCAGAATCACATCATCCTAAAAGGCCATAGCTGTATAACCCAGAAGCTCCATAATTTTATAGCCCCATAACCGTAACAACGAAAAGACTTACAAGTGAGTGTTCAAAATCCCGTGATCTCAGAAAGCTACAATCAAAACTTAATCTCGAGACTTAATTCTGATTTGGCTGAAATTCGAATGCTCAAGAAGGTCCAGACTTTCTGCAATGTAATAACCTACATTTAGCGATACCCAGGAACAACGATGCGAACGTAGCAGGCTTCTGTTCCCTGTGGGGTGCTTGATTTGCGTGAGTCCCCTCGCCTCTCACAATTCTCAAAGAGCTTTACAACATTGTAAGTAGCCATTTCATGTATTTTCAGCTTTAAACTGATCACGTGTTCGTTTATTTTTAAATGACCTTTGTAGTGTCTTTCTTTTGTATTGGTTTGACGTTTCTCTCTTCAAAGACCAACAGTAGTCTGCCAACATGTGGCTGTTCCAAACACCCTGATATCTCTTTTTAATATCTTTTAAATCCTAGTGGAATCTTTCACCTTGCTCTTCACAGAAATCGTCCAAATTTTCAGGAAAGTCCTCAATGTAAGAATGAAGAAAGTGCAGCTTTAGATTCATTAGGCATCCCATATTTTCAATTATAGTCTCGTAATTAGGATCTTTCCTATTTCCTAGAAATTTTTTCGTGACGTCTCTAAAGCTTTGCCGAGCTGCCTTCTCCACCTTAATCATTCTTTTTTTGGAATTCATTGTCTTTCAAAAGTTCTCTAATTTGTGGTCCACCAAAAACACCTGCTCTGATTTTCGCATCAGACAGTTAAGGAAATTTTTCAAATGTGTAGATAAAAGCTTTGCACTCCGTAGTCTTCATTACTTTAACGAATTGTTTTGCAAGTCCCAACTTTATATGCAATTGTGGAAGGATTACTTTATCTGTTGGCATTAGACTCTGTTTTATGAAATTTTTGGACCCTGGAGTTAAATTGTCCCTACTCTGCCAATCTACAGTGCAATGGAAATGACGGATATCAAAGCTAATGACGTCCCTGAGGATATACAGATGGACGATGAAACATCAGAAGAATCAGAAGACGAGTGTAACAATATTGAAGGACTGATGAATGAGTATAATGTTTTTTATGAAGCTAAAGACTGGTTCCTATTTATAGATACTTCAACACGTAGTTTAAAAGAAGTATTGCTACATAATGGCAACCATCTTGCTCTGCTACCTGTTGGTCATTCGGTTGTGTTAATTGAGGAGTACCACAACCTTTGCTTCGTACTCGAAAAATTAGATTACGCTAAACACAAGTGGAAAATATGTGGAGATTTAAAAATAATGACCATTTTATTAGGTCAACATAGTGGTTTCACTAAACATCCATGTTTTCTATGTGAATGGGACAACCGAGCTCGTGCCGAACATTATGTGAGAAAGGATTGGCCCAGTAGGGAAAATTTAACTCCTTTTGAAAGACAATGGATTTCAAAAAAGGAAGACTAAGGTGGAGAAAGCAGCTTGGTAAAGCTTTAGAGATGTTACAAAAAAATTTCTAGGAAATACGAAAGATCCTAATTACGAGACTATAGTTAAAAATATGGTATAAAATTTTAAAAACATGGGATGTCTAATGAATCTAAACCTGCACTTTCTTCATTCTCACATTGAGTACTTTCCTGAAAATTTAGGCGATTTCAGTGAAGAGCAGGGTGAATGATTCTACCAGGATTTAGAAGATATTGAAAAGAGATATCAGGGTGTTTAGGACAGCCATATTTTGGCAGACTACTGTTGGTTTTTAAAGAGAGATACGTCAAACCAACACAAAAGAAAAGCACTACGAAGGTCATTTACAAATAAACGAACACGTTATCATTCTAAAGCTGAAAATACATGAAATTGCTACTCACAATGTTGTAAAGTTCTTTGAGAATTTTGAGAGGCAAGGGGACTCACGTAAATCAAGCACCCTTAATCGTGAGAGGCGAGGAGACTCAAGCAAATCAAGCACCCCACAGGGAACAGAAGCCTGCTACGTCCGCATCGTTGTTCTTGGGTATCGCTAAATGTAGGTCATTACGCTGCAGGAAGTCTGGACCTTCTTGAGCACTCGAATTTCAGCCAAACAAGAATTAAGTTTTGAGCATAAGTTTTGATTGTAGCTTTCTGAGATCACGGGATTTCGAACACTCACTTGTAAGTTTTTTTGTTGTTACGGTTATGGGGCCAAAAAATTATTGAGTTTCTGGGTTATACGGCTATGGGGTTTTGGGATTCTGGACTGTTAAGGTTATGGAGTTTTGAGGTATTAGGTTGTATGAAGTTATAGGGATATGGAATTATGAAATTTAATTCTACATGATTCGGAGTTATATTGTGACATGCTATTTTATTGTGATATACTTCAGGTTTATCGAGCTTATGGGTTTTGACCCTTACGAAAATACACCGTTCGGACACCGTTGAAAGACCGTTGAAAGGGACCATTCGGCTACCGTTGAAAATGACCGCTGGTTTCTCAACGGTCTTTTCGCACGGCGGCTGGTCACTAAGACCTTTTCTACTGATGCCAATTATGAAAATTTTCCTGGAAGGTGAGAGCGCAGAGGGAAGGTTCTCTATACGGTGAGAGCCACTGTTGGGGGAATGAATGGTTCTGAAGTCCAGTAGATGGCGACACACTTGTCGAAATAACGAAAGTATGAACTCTTCGTATTTTCGACCCTCTCTCTTTTCTTTCCTTATACTAATTTTTCACATCCAACTTCTAATTATTTTTAATAATTTTTATACAGAAAAAAGTCAATTGCAGAATTAATTTTTCCATTCAATTGCCATACATCTTTCGAAAAAATACCATTGCTGACCATAATTTTGATTTGATCGTTTGAAAATATAATAATAATATTAAAGAATTAGGAGGTGTTTATTTAAAATTTGAGAATTTTAAATACTTTTCATTCAGCTCTTCTTTACAGTTTTACCTTACTGACAATAATTATATTGGTACAGCTGTTTCAATATCAGTTTTATTATTTCTAATTATTTATTTCCAGAAAAAACTCAATAATCAGAGTTAATTTTTCATTAAAATATTTGGCCGTGGAACTTTCAAAATAAATTTCTTAATACTTTCTTGTAGGAGAGTAATTATTTGTCAACAGCTTACCGTAATTATGTTGTATAGCGTTTTCTAATTTTACACCGAAACAGGCAAAGATATTAATACATAATCACCTTATGTTTAACACAATTTCCATACAAAAGATAAGGAGAGGGTTAACGCAAGCCAAGATAATTATGCTTAATCATTTAAAATTAACGTTATGAAGAAAAACGGTAAAATTGTGCAAGTAGGAAAACGTAGATGAATAAGAAATATGCGTTTATAATGTTTTTAAAGAACTAGACAGTTAATTACTAATTAATTGGCAACTTTTAAGAACACTCATCAATATGCACGAAAGTCTCATATTTAATATGTCTTTTATCTCATATTTTAGAAATTGTTTACTGCTGAATAATTCAAAAAATTCACTGAAAAAATGCGTAAAATTATTTAAAAATGCATATCTG
>NC_046658.1:26339912-26342416 GCF_010883055.1 Belonocnema kinseyi
ACTGGAATATTCTTTGAAATAGAAAAATATGTAATCGACTGTAAGAAATAGCTCTCTGATATGAACAGATATTATTATATTGTATTAATTATTATATTATATATTATATTCCCTGAGACTTGTATAGTAAAATGTTTTGATGCTGGCCTGGCTCAGACAAGGCTGCCAGGTTTCCAGCCCTGACTGGAAAGCAGTGTGTCAGAGAGGTCAGAGTCAACACGTAATTGGTAGTGCAAGTTGTGACGTCATCTAGCAATTACATGGAAAAAAAATCCGCCCGCCTCGCGAGCACATTCTCATAGCATGCTCCGCGCTCGATAATGCATTTTCCTTGGTCTGGTACTGCTTATTCAGATCTTGCAAAATACTGTTCAAATTTTATTTTTCCTGATCCTAATAGGACCCTGCTGTGATTGTTTAATCCTTTTTCCTTTTTTAATGTATATATCAAACCCCCCATAAACTACAATCATAAAGTGAAGCTGACATTTTTTTTTAATTTGACATTAAAGAAGGTTCTCAAAGCACCTATGGCCTTGACGATTACATTCTCATTGCGATAATCGCGCTTCGCGCTCAACAGTTCGCTTATAAAGGCTTCATTTCTTTAAATTGTGGGTTAATCGACCAATTCTGCTAGAATAGTTTTGAAATATATTTTGTATCTAGTGAAAAGTTTGAATGCAATTTTTGGATCTATGAAAAAAATAATTTTTTCTATTTTTTGAAAAATTACAAATTTTTGAAAAGTATATAACTTTTCCCATTTTCATAGAAATAAAAAATTTTATGTAGATAATATGCAAGTATTTTATCCATCTATAAGAAACTTTGAAAAAATTTATAAAGTTTAAAAAAAAATTTCGAAATTTTTAAAATGCTCTCAATTCGTTAATTTTTGTTGGAAACAGACATGCGGACAGTCACCGAAAAAATTTTATGATTTTCGAATTCTGTGCGTGCCGAAATGTAAAGATCCGTCAAAAACCAGAGGTCGAAATTTGGACGATTATATTACACTCTCATGAATGAGAATGTAAAAATAGTTTTTCACTATAAACATCTGCAGTTAAAAAAATTGAATTTCAGACGCCTGGCAACTTTTTCGAAGTATGTCAAAAAAATGTACTTGTGGAACTTAAATTTTTTTCTTCTTTGCTAGCTGATCAGCGCAAAACCTAGGCGAAAACAGACTGTCGAAGTGTTTGTTAAGAAAAAAAATCTCCCCGCATCGCTAGCACATTCTCATCGCGCACGGCTAGCTTCGCTCGCAAGTTTGAGCGCGCCTAAGGCACGCGGCAGCTGAATGTCGCGCTTCGCGCTCAGATATTTATTCTTTGCATTTGGAATGCTTGATTTAAACTTTATCAAAAAGATCTCTTTTAGATGGCAGTATTTTCATGCGTTTTCATATTCTGAATTGTCTACTTAGTTCACTGTAGTCAAAGATTAAGTTTCACAAAACTCTGTAGGCTTTGAGGTACACATTCTCATCGTGACACTCGCGCTGCGCGCTTGAATTTCTCGTAACTTTCGTCGTTTTTCCACACTTTTTTATTTTATTATTTTATTTTCAATGTTATTTTTCACGAATAAAACAAAAAGTACGCCTCCTATCAAGAAGCGATTCTTAACGAAATTGCAGATTTTTTTTGGGACAACAATTTTTGTTAATTCATCTTTTTTCGTGTCCTACATAGTTTGACCACAAAATGTAATTTTTGATTTTTCATTATTTTTTGTGCAATCACAATTTGAATTTTTGATTTTTCAAGAAAATCCAAAAATTTGTTATGATAATCTTGTAGGGCTTTTAAAAAGAAATGTTTTTCCACTCTTAACTTTTTCTCATGTTATGCGTTTTTGGCTTAAAATTTTGATTTTCGGTTGATTTGAAAAATGTGAAAACGCTATAATTCTGAGAATTTTCTCTTTATCGAAAAAGTCATCAGGATAAATTGTTTGTTCTTTTCAATACCATAAATATCCGTACATTAAATTTTCAAGTTAAAAAAAAAGTGGTCTTAACAATTTTCAAAAAGCGCTCACTTTTCGAATTTCTATCAAAAATGTCTAGTTAACGAGATTGTCCTTTCTTTTAGGACCTAAAAAGTGTGCTAAAGATGGATTTGATTCGTTCATTTTTTCGAGAGTTATCGTGTTTACGGACGGACGGACAGACAGACGCCATCGTAAAAACCTGATTTTCGGATTCAGGGAGTCTCGAAATGTGGAGATCCGCTGAAAACTGTGATGTCAAATTTCCGAAAATTCTAATACTTTCTCAATCATAAATTCAAGAATGTAAAAAGTCGTGATTTGTTCGTTTGAATTTATCATTTTCTATCATTTTAAGCACCCTATAACCTATAACCTGGACCATACCAGATTGTCAAGGTGTAAGAAAAAAGTATTTCTTTGATAGTGTGAATTTATTATTTATTATCTTTTTAAACACCCTGTGACTTTTTCGAAAGATGTCTAAAAAAAGTTTGCTGACCGAA
>NC_046658.1:26342516-26344700 GCF_010883055.1 Belonocnema kinseyi
CCCACTTATTTTTTCCCATTTTTCATTAAGCTTATAGTTTATAAACAGCTGACGTCTTGACACATTGTTTTAGTACAGGCAACTGTAATTGCAAAAAAATGCAGTCAGAATATAAAAATAATATTATGTATAAAATATAAATCAGTTCTTTGTACGAAATTTATCAAATGTGTTGAATTGAATTATTATGAATCATGATCAAAATGTCAAGCTTCGGCGCTTTTATTGGTACCTCAGGTATATGTATGTTTGGTTATGTTAGTTCCGCTTCTGTTTTCAGACTCAGTTTATTTGATATTAAAATAGTTTTTAAATAAAAAAAAAAGTAAAGTCCAGTTCTCATAATAAAAAACTCATCTTAAATGTACATTAAGTATCTTCGATCTATAATTATTATAAATATAGCTAAAAATGCTAAAGTTTCCAAAGCTTCACAAACTTTGAAACTTTTCATTGAAACTTTCAGTTGAAAGTTTCAAAAGGTATAAATTTTTGAAACAGCACATTGCTAATTATAGTATATTAATGGTGTATTCACACGCCTGTCGTATGCAGACGGAAAATGTATCTTCTTCTCACTCTACCATGTGGCGATGCGATGCATTTATCTCACTCTAGATCTCCTACCCAACGGAAAACCAGAAAAAATCTAGAGTGCGATAAATGCATGGTATTGTCCCATGGTAGAATGAGAAGAAGATACATTTTCCGTTTACAAGCGACAGGCGTGTAAATACAGCTTAAATCGCATGTATAGGGCTAGGCAGGTTTTTACGGGGGATTGCTGTTTGCAGGATATTTTTTGCAAAATCAGCATGTTATGAGACTGTAGAGTCCTCATGTTTATAGCAAAATATCATATCCTAAATAACATATCAGCACTTGAACATTACGGTTAGTGTACCTTTTCACGAAGGTTATTTAATTTTTATCTTTATGTAAATAGCAAAAAGTGTTGAATTTTTGCCTCTTTAATTCAACGCAAAGCGGTATAAAAAAAATGTGCCCGCGTATCATCGTTTTTTCATCTGATCTTCCTCAAATCATATTCACAAATTTAGTTATGCATTAACATTTGTTAATTTTACGAACAAATTATAGGAACAAATGTATATTTTTTGCGTTTTGAAGCAAAAATAAATCGTTTTTTTTATCTGATCTTGCTCAAATCATATTCAAAAATTTAGTTATGCATTAACATTTATTAATTTTACGAACAAATTATATAAACATAATTAAAGTACATATTCAGGTTGAGTATATTCATGATTTTATTTTAAATTCGTATTTTGGGTCAAATATTTAAGCATTCCAGTTCTTATGTAGAAAATTAAAGTGCTTCATTAAATATTGTACTAATTGCTTAAAATTTTAATTAATTGGTTGAGGGGCTTTACTATTTTGTTGCAAACTTTTGTTTTTAGATTAAACATTACTGCTTTTAAGTAACAATTTAAGCATTCCATTTTTATTGAGAATTCAACTATTGAAGTGTTTATTGAGAATTTATCGCAAATATTTGGTTTGTAAATGCCACTTTAGGAAGAAAAGTTAAACTAAATTCTTAAAAATTCATATAATTAGTAGAAAATTTCACTATTTTCTTAAAACAAAGTCTTCTGGATTGCAAATTTATTAGTTGTGCTAAATATTTAATTTGTTATTGAGAAAAAAACCGTCTTTTTAAAGCATTTACTTGGCACGAAGAACGATATTTTCAGTGTAAGCCTCACGGAATTAAAAAAAAAAACATGAAAATCTATTGAAAATTGGTTGGTGACAGACTTTTGTCCACAGTGTGTATATTGGGCCTCGGATTTAAATTGAAACATACAGGCCTTTCTTCTGCATACTAACACTGGAAACTTCTGAAGCAAAATTTCAATGAATGCACCGTTCTTCATAGAGTGCTTGAACCATAATGATTATACCTGATAGGGCGTGACTTGAAACTGTACTGAATAGGTGAATACTTATTTTATTATCAAATTTCGTTATTTTGTAACTTTAAAAATACACTGAGTAATCAAAACCCTTGAATGTTAGCTACAATTCGCCAAGGGTGTCGACCATCTTCGTTTTACTTGAATCAGATCAGATCATCATGATTTCAAAAATCGATCGTACATTCCGGCCGATCAAAATGCTACTGATTATTATCACATTTTTGCTCATTGTGCAGAA
>NC_046658.1:26344800-26348273 GCF_010883055.1 Belonocnema kinseyi
TGGAAAGGTATCCATAAATTGCCTGAGAGGTGGACAAAATGTGTAGCCAGCGAGGGCACATACTTTGAATAAAATATTTGTTATCATTCTCTTGAAATAAATATGTTTTTTTCTTGAAAAAATACCGGTTTCATATGTATACACCTGGTAATCGTCGCAACTCCCTTATGAGGTTTCTATACCTTTCTTTCTTTTCATTCTCCTTGGCTCTTAGTGCCGCATTGTGCCTTTGAATGTAGGTCGTTCCCGCGTGAGTTGGACAACTAGATAGTATGTGAGCTAAAAGCACGGGGTGTGCATGGCACGCCTTGCAGCTATCATCAGAAATATCTTGGCTCAAAATGTGGCGACGGTATGTTAAGGTAGAAATGACACCGTCTTGGCATGCCAAAATATACGAATGTAAATTATTTACATTCTAAAAATAAATAATTCAATTTGTTGAGATCAAGAAACTTATTATTCGGCTTCGACTTGTCAGCAATATTTCAGGTCGATTCTTTTACTTCAATATGTAAAATATCAATATATTTATGGCACGCATATATTTATATTCTATAAGTTTCATAAATTATGTTTAAATTCCATTGATTATAAATTTCGCATTTTGAAACTTTCAGAATGAAAGTTTCAAAATGAAACTTTCAACAGCACACTGCTAACTATAATATTATAAGTAAATTGATTACTCTCAAACCGAAGAATGGTTTATGTTCTTGCTAAGCGCTAAAAAAAAAGATTTTATAAATATTTATAACAGTCATACAGACAGCTTTGAAATATTAGTGGTGAAAATAAGTCCTCTAGCAAATGTATCTGTAACTGCGTCTTTAAATTATCGTGCTGACGAAACAGTGTGACATCGAGACATACAAATATATTCGGACAGTTGCTTGGAACATGGTTTTAGGCATTTTTTAATTAAGAAAGTTTAAAAAAATGAATGTAACAATTTTTTAAGTTGATACCATTACAAACCTTTTACTATGAGGAAGCAACGTTAAATAATATAGATCAGAAGTATATCAGGTAAATGTATAATTAATAAGTTGGATTTATTACTTTTTTTATTAAATGTTAATCAAAATACTTTTCAGGTTATTATGATGTGATAAATGTTTAAATATTTACATTTACCATCAAAGAAATACATTGCGTTCAATATTAATTTATTCTATCATTATACGAAACATTTTTAACATGTAATATTATTGTTTAAATTCAGTAAGCTCTAATCTTTAATGTGTAAACAGTTAATCAAAAGTACTTTTTTCAAACTTTTTCAAAAACAAGCTTTTTCCAGTTAAAATACCGTCCTAATTTCAAAAGCCTGGGGAAGTTTGAGAATCCTATTGACGAACAGCGCTGAAATCATTATTTAAGCCTGAAAGGTCTAAAAATGAAAAATGTTCAATTTTACTGACTCCCAACAAAAATAGTATACTCATTCAAAGCTTTAAATCTTTACATCGTTAATTTGAATGGGACAAATTTTGATTGCCCTGTACTTTCCTAACACCTAAATTTTGAAAATATTTATGTATTACATTTTAATTTTAATGTTTTGTAAAAACTTGACCTGTAAATATTGTCATATTAAAAGTCTGCAATTTATGCATGGTACTGTGCAATTATATTTTCGATAACAAAATTAATGCATTTGAAAGTTTTTTATTGTTTTTAATTATTACAGTCGAATCTTTATTTAGTGATTCTGGATTTAGCTTTCGAAGACATCACGCGGCGCGGTCGGAATTGGTGATAGGAGTTGTGGGGGATGTATGGTGGTCACTAATCCGTTACAACACAGGGATAGAGAGAAATAGGAGCGAGGGAGAGAGAGAAATCACTTCTGAGACTCTGGATTCATGGTCACCTTCAGCCCAAAACTGACACTAAATCCAGATTTGACTGTTATATCCGAAATATGTTATTTAAAAAAAGAATTCGAATTATCAGAAATTTGACACGACAGTTTTTCAACGGATCTCCACGTTTCGAGACCCCTGAATCCGAAAATCAAATTTTTGCGATGGCGCCTGTCTGTCGTCTGCCCGTCCGGCCGTAAACACGGTAACTCTCGTAAACACGATATCCGAGCTTAAAGCGCGAGGTGTAATTATGTCCGAGCGCGAAGCGCGAGATTCAACCGTCGCGCGCCCTAGGCGCGCTCAAAGTTGCGAGAGATGAAAATGTGCCCGCGAAGCCGGCAGATTTTTTTATTTTTAATTATTTAAATTAACAAAGATGAAATGTTGAGTTTTTTAATTTGAAACTTTACCATTTTTGAATATTATTCAATGCAATTATCCAACAATTTTTCATTTCTAATGATTGCGTTTGCAAATCCTATGCCTACAAACTTTCCAAGTGTTATGGCCGCGAATAGTCAAATTTAAAGAATATTATTAATGATGGAAATAATCCACATTAATTTAAAGTTGTAATTTCAAACTAAATTTAAGTTTAAATGTAATTTTAAATGCTGTAAGTTAAAAATGATAACTTCATTCTTAACGCTTCTCTATATTATATATAGGTGAGTAGACAAGGGCTCAATTGATAACTAATCGATGCCTTAATTAGGGTGCATTTTTCGAAAAGCTCAGGACTCAATCATTAAGTCTACATATAAATATTCCTGAACCTAGAAATAATGTATTACTCAGAAGGACCAGAAATAGACAAAACTGCAAAGAAACTTTCTGTTTATGAACAGAACATTTTTTGTCCCTTTATATTCACTCCAGATTAGCCGCTTCGCTACCGAGATGGTAATCGCCCGACCCGCATCCTTTACCTGCTAAATATAATGAAATCGCTTATGGTTCGGGTCGACCGGGCTTAATTTTTCCATTACATTTCCATTTAACAACGGACCTCATATACATGACCAGAAACTATTTTTAAATCATAGGACAGCTACAAATTGCTATCGATGACTACTATTATAACAATCTATGATCTGTTTTATTTCTTAATTCTTATTTGTGCCCCTTCACTCATTGTTCTTGCATCTGCTGATTGGCTTGTACATGATTATGCCATATGCACATATTCTGAAATATTTGAATATGTCGAATATGAAATTTCTGCATCTTGAACGAAGGGGAAAATGTTATTGTTTTAATTTTTTAGGGAAAAATGGTTTACGTTATTTAGGAATTTTGTATTTTTCCGCAATTTTGGAACGTTATAAAACCCACAAAATGTTGTCTTCTCATAGAAGAAAAAGAATAGGTGTCATTTTTGCAAGATAAAGAAATTTTTGATTCAGCAAATTCAACTTTTTGCAGCATAAAGAAAATGTTTTTTGAATGAAGTTCAAAAATGTTGTAATCAGCCGAAAAATTTTGTTTTTGCTTTCTAGCTTTTTATAATTCTTCACTAGCAAAAACGATACGTATTAAAAATTCATCACAATGTTATCAGTAGTAAGAAATTTTCTTTAAATTCTTTAAATTTTGAAATTT
>NC_046658.1:26348373-26352185 GCF_010883055.1 Belonocnema kinseyi
AGACTATATCCTGGCTGAAGAAAGAATGCGGCATATGATAGGGAGTATGAAGGTAGGGAATGAGATAGGGTCTGAGCACTTCCCGGTCATAGTTACACTAAGTAGAGGCGTCAGTAAGCGCGGCAGAGGGAGAAAGGTGGCCCTCAAACCCGTAAAAGGGAGAGATTAAATACATACATACATACATACATTTATAATTGTATTGTATGTATAATTGACCAAAGGTGGAAAATTGTACAATTTTTCGTCCATAAAATGTTCATATATTATATTTATACATTATTAAATTGGAAATAATCTAATTTAATATATTGAAATGATTTTCTTGGACATATTCATATCTTTGAATTAGGAATAGGTATAAGTTGGGTGACAAAGGCATTCTCTCCACAGGGAACGTAGCATCGAGGGCCTGGAGCAACTTCGAATCCAGTGAGGGGTAGTGTCGCTGTACACTAGAAGGGCAAGGGCACGCAGGTAGCCGTGGAGGAAATGACGACTACCTATTTGAATGGCCTCCGTAATCCACACCTAAACACAAAATGGTTCATAAATTTGTAGGTGCAGGCAGATGGTTTATTAGCAAAAATTGAAAGCTTACGTTTTAAAGTTTCAAAAAGCAATAAGACTATAAAATGTGCTGTTCTCGAAAATTTATGCTCACGATTTTTGAAAAGGGTCTTTCGTCGAGAATGTTTGAAGGTAATCCTTTTATTACTTGAGCTCTACCAGCTGTATGCAAAACTCATTATGGGTAAACCAGCTTACCTTTTTCAAAATCTGTTCCGTTTATGACTTGATCCTTTTATGAACTTGTTTTTGTTACTTCCATTGCATACATAATACGTACATACATCTTCGTTGAAAATTCGTCTTTTCAGGCTTGAAAAATAATGCCTTTTGGTAAAAATTCATCTTGTTGGTTGAAAATGTAATTATTTGATGGAAAGTTTAACTACTTCATGGAAAGCTTATCTTTTGATTAAAAATGTAAATAACTCTCTTTTTCATTAGATGTAACTGCTTTTGATTCAAATTAATAATCTTTTCTTTCTTAAAAGATCAACTAAATTACATTCAGAACTTATCAGTTTTTCGCTGAAAATTCAACTGCTTGTTTGAAAATTGAACTCCTGTGTTGAGTGATAAAAACCAGTTAGATTTTAGATCATCCCATCGTCGAACGTTATTAGTGAATGAAACAGGGTCGGGATGAAAGCAATACGGATCCAAAAAAGTGGAATTTTAAGTTAAAAAAATAAATGACAATTCAAAAACAAAACAAATTTTAAATTAAAAAAGACAAAATTTAAACTTTAAATAGGATAGTTCATTTTTCAGTCAAGACATTTAATTTTAACTCGAAAAGAAATTGAAATAAAAAGAGTAATTTTTCCCGAAAAAAAACACCAAAAATACGAACTTTCAACACAATACGTGGATTGCTCCAAATATCCTTTAAGATAATATATGTTTGATAATATTTGGTAAAATATAACAATTTATATTTTCATGACCAAATTAGATAAATAAATTTTAAGTTTTGGAAAACCAAGCACAACTAATTCATTATTTCCATTCAAATAGCTTGGGATTAAGTTTAATGTCCAAATTAGTCACAAAGGTCTCAAACTATTTTAATTTAAAAACCGATTTTTTTCCATTACCGAAAATGTTGGATTTGTTTATCTAAACTGGCCATAAAAATCGCGATTGTTATATTTCACTAATTATTATCGGAGATATATTATTGTAGTAAGAATTGCATCAATCTTAACTTTTAAAATATTTTTGTGAATAAACGTAATTCTCATATTAATATATATACTGCATCAGCCTAATTGAACAATATTTTAAAATTTACAGACATAAAAGTCAAGGATTTTTTAGTTAAAAAGTGAATAATATGTAAGAGCAACTGTAGTCAATTTTTTAAAATAGTACCGTTTAAATTTTATGAATTTTTAATTCTGTGTTTGTGAAACTCAATTTCTTTAGAATCTTTATAGATGGTAAATGATTATGTTTTAAATTAAAAGAATTAATAGTTAAATCATTTTAAATCCATAGAAAATGTTCCTAGAACTAACAATGTCTTGTTAATTTTTATTAGTTACTGTTTGGCCAGGCAAACGACAGATTGCATGCGTTTTAATATTCTTTCTTTGTTTTAATTCTGTCCATAAGGATATTTGTTTCAAATAAAGATTGAGAGAACCTGAAATTATAAGTCTTTACTTATCAAATGCCGTTGAGTTTGCTCAAATATATATTTTTTTCGCTGAAATATAATACATTGCATTTTTGTTTTATCAATGCCTTGACTCATTAACGACCACGCGGACATCATACAGTTGATTAGATTATGATTAGAAAACACTGAAAATGTTTGAAAATTAATGATAGGTTAATGTTTTCTTCCGTAAAAAGTTGGAGGTAGCTTTGAGGTGGTAATGGGTTAAAGCAATATGTTAAAATATGGGTGAAATAAAAAATAAAAATCTAAAAAATAGCAAAAACTAACTAACCATAATCCTTTATAAATACTATGGCAGGTTTCTCATATAAAACCTTTGTATGCCTGTGTTATTACTTGAAACAGGTAATAATTGTTTTTCACATTTTTTCATTAATTAAGATATTCATGTAAAAAATTATTTGAACCTCGGCTGCGCAACAAGATAGACAAATATGCAAATGTTGAAAAATAAACTGTTCATATTCCTTTTAAAAGTTAAAAATGGCCTATCTCTTGGAAAAGTGTAAGGGAGCTCATATGTAAAGTATAAATCAAAGACTGTCCTAGCTTTTGAAAAATACCCAAATCATTTGTAATTAGGTGCCTTTTTCAATGTATTAGAAATACATTATGTTTAGTATTATACTATATTTTATTAATAAAAATATTAATTCATTTAATATTATTAGCCATTTTTATATCTGTATACGTGAAATCACTCTTAGCACTTTTTTAAATACTTGAGAATGAAACAGTTATTCACCTATTTTTATGCATGGCTGAATGGTGAGGATATGGAAAGCTAGAAATTTATGATCAGTCGCATCAAGCATTGCGATACTTTAGTACTGACATGTATTATGATATAACTAATCCATAGTACAGTTCGTACTAGGAATCGTCAATGTTAATAAATGCACTATCTTAAATGAATATAAACAGCAGGAGTTGATAACACTATTCAAGACAATTATGGTCAGAAAGATAAAACAAATGCGATCGAGGATGTTTATAAACCTCTAAAATTGTGGCCTGTAGGGGAAAACGAATAAAAAATGCTATTTTTTCGAAAGTTATATGGCAAGTGAAAGCAAAAATTAATTCTGCAATTGACTTTTTTTCTGCATAAAAATTATTAAAAATAATAAGAAGTTGGATGTGAAAAATTAGTATAAGGAAAGAAAAGAGAGAGGGTCGAAAATACGAAGAGTTCATACTTTCGTTATTTCTGTAATGCCCGGGGATTGATTCGCGCGCGAAATTCGAGAAAGAAGTTCTCCTCAACGATGTCCGTCGGACTTCGCCGCCGAAAGGAATCGGAGTCCTTGCTGCAAGAAACTAGAGTTCGCCTCGCGTTGTGCTGAAAGTCTTATAAAAGATTCTATATGTTAACTTTAGGATTAATATTAAATGAAAAGACTAAATTTTAATTATGCGAAATAAAAAATTGTAATTTTTATTCAGGGACTCAACGTTTCGACAAAAATGAGAAAAACGACCGTACGGTTAAGAGATCGAAGATCGAGTGCTGGTTCTCGCCCACGCAGGGGCTGCTGCGGATCCTCGCCCCTCC
>NC_046658.1:26352285-26354179 GCF_010883055.1 Belonocnema kinseyi
CATTGACTATCGCGCTTTAAATGAGAAGACAGTCGCCGATGCTTATCCCCTGCCAAATATTACCGATATTCTGGACCAGTTGGGGGGAGCAAAATATTTTTCAGTGCTAGATTTACCTTCAGGGTTTCACCAAATTGAAGTGGAACCCATCGATCGCCACAAAACTGCATTCTCGACATCATTCGGCCACTACGAATTCACCCGGATGCCTTTCGGCCTGAGAAACGCCCCCGCGACTTTCCAACGGGTTATGGATCGAGTTCTAACAGGCCTGCAAGGGGTTGAGCTCTTCGTCTATATGGACGACATCGTGATTTACGCTAACTCCCTTCAGGAACATACAGAAAAATTAAAACGACTCTTAGGTAGATTAAAAGACGCCGGTCTTATTCTTCAACCCGACAAATGTAGGTTCTTACGCAAGGAGGTAACGTACCTTGGGCACATAATTTCCCAAGACGGTGTGAAGCCCGACCCCAGAAAGGTATCTGGCACTCGAAAATTCCCAGTACCAAAAGGAAAGAAAAATATCAAGCAATTTTTGGGCCTGGCTGGGTATTATCGGCGTTTTATTCCCGATTTCGCAAAAACCGCAAAGCCATTGACCCAGTTATTAAAACAATCTGCCAAGTTCGTTTGGGGACCCGAACAACAAGAATCCTTCGATAAATTGCGTGAAATTTTGTCTAGCGAGCCCCTTCTCCAGTATCCGGATTTCACTCAACCATTTGTCATAACGACAGATGCGTCCGGATATGCTTTAGGAGTCGTACTTAGTCAGGGCCCCATTGGCAAACACTTACCGGTAGCCTACGCTTCGCGAACTTTGAACGAAGCGGAGAAAAACTATTCCACTATCGAAAAGGAGTTATTGGCGATAGTCTTTGCCGTCAAGCACTTCCGAACATACGTTTACGGGCGGACATTTACTCTTGTAACGGACCATCGCCCATTAATATGGTTGCATAATTTAAAAGACCCAGTTTCTAGATTGGCCAGATGGCGCATAAAATTAAAAGATTATCAGTACGAAATTCAATATAAACCAGGAAGAGTAAATGACAACGCGGATGCTCTCTCTCGCAACCCAGTAGACGAGAACGACAACTACTATCCAACTAAACACCCCGACGAAAAATATTACCCTGTAGATCCTAATCCACATTCCCAAGAAGAGACTGATTGTCAGATATTGATCTTGCATGATCAACTAACTGACACGGACTCTGCTTTCGACGATTATACCTTGTATAGTGAACACGAGATAGAAAAATTATTTTTATTCACGACAAAAGACGAGGAATTAGCTAACGAGAGTAGTTGTGTCGAAATAGAAATGGATGTAGACGGACAGGTGGGGGAGAAAACAAGTCGGGATGGCTCCATTGAGAATGGTGGTGGGCAGGGGGGCACACGGCGATCTAGGTCAATAGGCTACGAAGATGTGTGTTCACCTGACCTCGTGGGCCCTTCGGGAGGAAGGAGCCCTAGCTCATTAAGGGACAGTTCGAGGGGTAACTGTCCGAGTGGGAGCCGAGCTGCGCAGCTGGTTGAGACAGATCGAAAATCTGCAGCAAAATGGGTGCTCCGACGGGAGCGGGAGCCATCGCCGAATGTTAGGAAAACAGGTGGAGAAGATAATGAAAAAAAAATTTAGTCCTAAAACAGGCAGCATTCATGACGGACTCAGGGAGACAGACTTCAACTTATCCGAAAATCCAGAAAATATCTTATACTGACCACGAAGCAGTAGGAAAGGAGAGAGTCTGCATCCGCCCCCTTTTAAAACCGGTAATCAAAACAACGAAAGACAAATTATGGATCCGCGACGACAACATACTAAATTTTGTCTCAGTAGACTGCATTTTAACAACCCCTATAGGCCGCGAATTGT
>NC_046658.1:26354279-26355638 GCF_010883055.1 Belonocnema kinseyi
AAGGGACCTCCCAGCCGTTCCTACTAAGGTTTGTCAAATTCAAGAATTTCTGACAATAAGAGTTTCTCACGCTTTCTCAAGAATTTGGAGTTGAAAAACTGGCAGAGTCTAAACATAAAAAGGGGACTTGCGATCTGCGTTTGAATCCATTGGAAATGTCTTGCTTGGGATGGATTTTGGTTTTATGGCTTACACATGTTCGCCAGACTCGGCGGTATCTGGAGAACCTCTTGTGGACCGCAGAGGATGTGCTTTGTTTCCCTGAACCGAATATTTCGAGGAGTCAAGCTCGAAAAATTCTGAAGGGTGGGCACTTAATTTTTAGAAACGAAAGTTTGGAATTTATTTTTTTAGTTTTAGAAAGATTTTTCTGAATTTTGGAGAGAGAAGAACATAATCGTTGAGTAGAATATTATTCTAATTAATTTGAATTAGTGCGCGTAGCGCTGGTATACTACGATGAATACAGGTACTAAACCGGATTCATCACATTTTATTCCTTATTAAAAAGGTGTTTTCATAAAACATCTTTTTACGACAATTTGGGGGATGAGAGGAAAAGAGAATTGAATTTTGTTTAAACGAGATAATTTCTGTGCACGATCGTGCCGTAGGAGTTCGAAGCATAATTAAGGCTTCCTTTGCCGTCGGTCACGTCAGTTTAGTCTGCTCGAGTTTCTGCGCGCGCAATCGGCGCCCACGTGCTCCGTGTCAGCTGTTAGTGGGTCAGTACTTAGTGTCAACTCAGTGTAGTGCTTTTGACAGTGGTAAACAACGAGATTAAATTTGATGTTTTTGCTCTATTTATGCAACTGATTAAAAATTTAAGGTAAGATTCTTTCTTATTCGCACTTAATTAGCGTGTTCTAATTTTAATTATATTCTAGAATTGAACTATCTGGGAGAATTCCCCCTTTTTTCGTAACGTGTGTTGTATGCACGTGACATAACCTATATATGGAAAGTTCTATCGTTCTACACTTCGAAAAGTTTACCCCCTGTTTTTTTTTAAATCTTTTCTTATTCGTTATTGTTACATATATACATTTTTTATTTAGTCTAAGAGCGTTAAATTTGGGTGTCTTGCGATATTTGTATTGCACATATATATTTTTTTTAATTGGCGCGATTCTAATGAACTTTGCTTAAAATCTCAGCAGTTAATTTTTCTAATAATTGTGATTTACATTCATATATACACACACACACACACACATATATATATATATATACATACACAATACACATACACATATATTCTGTGCACAATTTTACATTCTTAAAAATGCACGTTTTAATTTATTCATGTGAACAATTTTCGTTGTATTCAGCGTTATTTGCAATTCCGCGTTCATATCG
>NC_046658.1:26355738-26358079 GCF_010883055.1 Belonocnema kinseyi
TCTGTGCATTCTGTCATGCACGGGGTTGTTATCTGTTGTGGTGATATTATGTTTCATTACGTGCGTACATGGGAGTTTGTCGTTAGGCAGTTTAAATTGATAAAGGTGCTCGCAAAAAATTTCTATTAAATTTGGATATCGCATTCTTCTAACTCGACTGGGGGGATTGTCAAGGCAACATCATGCGTGGTGGAATTTATACAAAATATTCTGGCATGTCCATCGATTTGGGAGACTAACGAGTCACCTATAAAAATTCCTGGAGGACGGCATCTTGATCAGTGAGAAATGGCATGCCTAGAAGACCGCCTTGTATTATAGGGAAATTATTAGAGACGACTTGGAATATAACTTCGGCTTCGTTTATTTTTAATTTAACTTCGCCCAGTGTTTTCAGTGTGCCGGGGCCAATTCCGAATATTTTGCATTTATTTTCGCGATCGATTTGTATATTTGTATTAACTTCCTTCTATTTTATTAAATTCAATTCCGCGCCTGTATCGACAAGAAATTCTACTTTCCCCCTTTTAAAATTATCGGCCTTGAATTCCATAATAGGAGAGTGTTTTTTTTTGTGGACGGGTTAATTATAAACACCGTACCTTTTAGTGGCGCTTTTTTATCCTCAACTTCGACTCTGCGCCGGCGAATCGAGTTCTTTATTCGTTTAAATGACTGGCTACAGAATTAAAAGACTCATTTCTGCGCTTGCAATTCGCATTGTTGTGTCCGGTAATTTTGCAACGGTCGCAAAATTGGGTCGATGGAAGAGGGTCGCGACTAGGACACTGATTCGAATAATATCCCGTTTTACCGCACCTATAACAAGTGATAACTGCTGGGATCTTCTTTCGAGTGCATTCGCGGGCTAGATGCCCCTCTTTATCGCAGACGTAGCAGACTTGATTTCCCGCGCGAGGATTGTCTCGTTTATTGCAATCCCTGGCATAGTGTCCAGGTTTATTGCATTTAAAGCATGTAACCGGGGTCAGATTTCTCCGATCGTAACCTCGGTCATCGCCGCGATCTCGAACACGACTATCCTGCTTTCCTTCCCACTGTGATTTAAGGGAACGGACTTGTGACCTACCGCGATAAGGGCTTGGGTACGGAGCAAATTTATTTCCATGAGGGCCTGCGTTTCCGCTCTGGGTTTGCCGGGCATCACGACGAAGGATTTCCTGGTACCCTACCTCCCACTCACCTGCTTGAGCTGCATTTATAGCATCTTGCAAGGTCATCGGGTTTTTAAATCGAACTTTTAGTTCGATATCTGGAAGCAGGCCTCTCATGAAATTCTCTAGGCCTGCTGAACGGGCAGCGCACACCATGCCGTAGGCAACTTCTTCCGCGTATTGATTTTCAATAGCGTCAACTAATTCTTTTAAAGTCTTGCTGACCCGGACTCCGTACTGAAGCACGGCCTCTTCTGGTGCCTGGGTCACGGTGCTTAGCATGGCTTGTAATTGACCCAAATTTTGGTGGGGAGAGAACGCGAATTTTATACTCGACAAGAGATCTTCCAAGTAGTGAATTTCTCTGTCTTGGAGGTACGCGTCCGCACTTCCGGTGATTCTCGACCGGATCAACCGTAATAAAAGTGGCCTTTCTGCTGGTTGCACCGAGTCTCTCGCGAAAAGACAGTCGCGGACAAATTTAATCGCTGGAATATTGTGTCCGTCATATTCCTTGGGAATAAACTCGAGCGCGGCTTTGAATGTGAGAAAATTTACACATCCATCGGTAGGGGCAACACTACGCGTTATAATAGGTATCTGAGACGTTTCACCTTGTTTTCTGCAATTACTGGGGTTTCGGTTTGGGAGTTGCACGTTTAAAGGGCCGCGTGGTATAACCGCTAGACTTGCAAGAGTGTAGTCATGCTCGTTTCCATTGAGAGTTTCAATTCTTCCTGTCGCTTCGTCCAAACTGCTATCGTTAGCATTGCCTAAATCGTTCGTTTCGGAATCTATAAGGACTTCGCTAGCCACGTCGCCTAGATCGTTCTCGGAGGTAAAATTGGCCATTTTTCTGTTGACAATTATTTAAACAATACGTTTGGACCCCAAAATAAAAACGAAACCCTACAAAATTGACTCTGGGAATCCTAGAAAAAGGGGAACTGACAACACATGCGACTTACCGTTAGATGTTCTGGACAACTGATTGGCTGTACATTTTTCGAAAAACACACAATACACAGAAATTTTAATTTTCACATAAACATTAGTTTTTCCATGTTTCTCACGTCACTCGCGAGCCAATCTCTTCGGGTTCCAAACTTTCAAGTTTCTTGAAGTCCTTGTAAATGCGTCGAAGTCCCTTGAAATCCTTGGAAGTC
>NC_046658.1:26358179-26364865 GCF_010883055.1 Belonocnema kinseyi
AAGGGACCTCCCAGCCGTTCCTACTAAGGTTTGTCAAATTCAAGAATTTCTGACAATAAGAGTTTCTCACGCTTTCTCAAGAATTTGGAGTTGAAAAACTGGTAGAGTCTAAACATAAAAAGGGGACTTTCGATCTGCGTTTGAATCCATTGGAAATGTCTTGCTTGGGATGGATTTTGGATTTATGGCTTACACATGTTCGCCAGACTCGGCGGTATCTGGAGAACCTCTTGTGGACCGCACAGGATGTGCTTTGTTTCCCTGAACCGAATATTTCGAGGAGTCAAGCTTATAAAATTCTGAAGGGTGGGCACTTAATTTTTAGAACCTTCCCTCTGCACTCTCACCTTCCAGGAAAATTTTAATAATTGGCATCAGTAGAATAGGTCTTAGGGGCCAGTCGCCGCGCGAAAAGACCGTTGAGAAACCAGCGGTCATTTTCAACGGTAGCCGAATGGTCCCTTTCAACGGCCTTTCAACGGTGTCCGAACGGTGTATTTTCGTAAGGGGAGGTTACGAAGTGGTGGACGTATGGAATTTTAATGCTAAAACTTCCCGAAATGGAGGTTTCAGATTTGTGTCTAAGTTTTTTTGTTTGTTGTGGGTTTTAAAGTTATAGGTTATCGACTTCAAGGTTATTAAGCTATGAAGGCATCGGGTTGTATGGCTTAAGGGTTGATATTGCTGGGTTTTATAGTTTTAAGTGGTTTTGTGAGGTTAAAAAAAAACGCTGATGTGATGGGGCAAAACGGGTTTCGGATTCGGTTTCAGCGACCCAAAAAAATATAACCCAGTTGGTCCGGTTTAAGGAACCCTCCACTCATTTTTTGTGGTCCTGTGTAATGGTCCACTGGATTTTTTGTCAGTGAAGGATATTAAAGCTAATGTACCCAAGTATTTTCGTTCCAAAAGTACTTATTGCTTAATAACTTGACAAAACCTGAATTTAACGAGAGGATAAAATGGGATAAATATGGATCAGTGATTATTGACGAGAGAGGTATTGACCATTCTAACATTACAGATCTGATTAAGGATGCATTAGGGCAGACATGCCCAGCTTGGGGAGAGAGCTAGATGCTCTCTTCTTCGACAAAAGCAGCACCGCAGATAGGAAATATCTGTTAGGGTGCTTGGGGCGACTAACTTTTCAATAGAAATTTGTAATGGTGACTAGAATTTTAATTATTTTATGTAAAAAAAAGGTAAAAAAAGGTGATACTAAAATATTCAATAATGTACATTTGTACAAAAAAGATAAACTTTGTACAATTCTCTTTTTAATTACATTTAGTGTCAATAACTGTAAAAATACTAAAATAAAGTAATTTAAACTCTAGTCACTATTACAAATTTATATTGAAAAGTTAGTCGGCCCAAGCACCCAGACAGATATTTCGTATCTGCGGTGCTGCTTGAGTCGGAGAGGATAGCAACAAACACGCGTCTACTACAACTCTCGCTCTACAGTCGAAATAGTTGTAAGCGCAAAACATCTGTTCCTGGCGGGAATTTCCCCAGACTGGGCATGTCTGCATTAAGGTATAGAAAAAGTTTTAATCCTGGCAGGAGTCACTTTGCCCGTATCCTTCAAGAGATTGGCACCCCACGAGAACTCGTGAAAAATCAAGAATATTTTATTCCTGCTAAATAAATACAATGAGATGTAAATAAACGATCACTCTGGAATTAAGTATCTGTTATAACAGACGATGAAACAACTGATGATGAAGCGAGGTCTGCCTAGTGGCAGTCTATCTGATTACATGAGCTGTACGAGACAGAGTATCACTTAAACAGGTGTTTGATTGGCTGAAATCCTAGGATGCATTCACTTTACACCCACCGATTCGATGAAAATTTAAGAGAGCTCATTATACGGTCTATATGGAAAGTGAAAAGACTATTGAAACCCATACAATGGGCCGCCTTGAAATTTTCGTCATATAGGTCACCGAAAAGTAATTGCATCATGAGACTTTAGTAAATTAAACACGCATGCGCGTAATATGCTGGCTGGGCGAGGGGTAGGCACCATATAGTGTGGTAAGGGGGCTAAGGAGTAGTGGAGGGGGAGGCGTCTGCCTTGAAATTTTCGTCATATAGGTCACCGAAAAGTAATTGCATCATGAGACTTTAGTCAATTAAACACGCATTGCGCGTAATATGCTCGCTGGGCGAGGAGTGGGCGCCATAGTGTGGTGAGGGGGCTAAGGAGTAGTGGAGGGGGAGGCGTCTGCCTATAGTGGATCCTTACTTCTAGTGAGGTCCGTATTCTCCATGCTTGTATTAAGTTTGCTTAACATTCTTTGCAAGTCTTCGATTGACTTTACCATAACAACGTTATCTTTTGCGCCCTGGCTGTCCCGAGATCCACACCCTCTTCTTGAAGAAGGGCCATTCTTGGACAGTCCATGAATATAATAAACAGCCATGAGGGCATAACGCGTCCTTGCTTCACACCTTGCTCACACCACTCACTTTGCTACATTCATATAATGTTTGTATTGCTTGTAGCAGCCATGCATTGGCTCCGCGTTCTTTCAGGACTTACTAAAATTTACGTCTATCCACCTTGTCAAACGCTTTTTCTAGGTCAACAAATGCATAGAAAACTTTTTTATTCAATATTATAAAATTGTGTTATGGATACAGTTTTGCAGGACTTCTGCAAATTAGCTTTGGATTATCTACAGAAAGGACCAAACTTGAAGTTTTACAGTTCCGCTGCACGTAAGTTTATACATTCGGTTTATACCCACATCACGGTCAACATTTTTAACGTTAAAATTGGTTTATTGTGTTAATTATTGATATATTTCCAGTTCTTCAAGTTTATAATAATTATAAATATGGTTCAAATGCCAGCGACAAAGATTAAATTAATATAAAATAAATTGACAAAAAGTTGTTTTTAAGGGTACGTTTGTTTCAGTTGTTATGTTCATTTGGAAAAAAGAAATGTATAGATACCTTTAATTTTGAACATTGATCCATAAATTATGCATGTTTTAATGCAATTAAATTTTAAAAGTTAATTATTTTAATATTTAAAGCTATTAGGTATTGAATTCAAATACGTTTAGTTTCTGGAACATATTAATTTATATTATTTTGAGCATCATACTAACTTGGATGACGCATTCAAATTGTCAAACCATTCAAATTCGGATATTTTCGATTTCCACGAAATTATGAAAGCGACAAAAGTGTTTGCATAATTCTTCGACGCTCGGTTTTAAACTTATACTCAATTTTATTATGTTTCATGTGCGATTGTAAATCAAAATCCAGAGACAATCTTTTTCTAGAGTATAAAAAAAAGATTGTAACTCTTGTCTATACAAATTGATATATTGCAATTATTCAATAGCATAACAAATACTTAATTGCTTGAAACCGAGGGGCTACGTACTGAGTATTCAGAGAGTCAAATAGTCGACTGCTGTATAGACCGTTAGAGTGACTACACAATGATCAATTTCATTGGGCCAGACTTCGGTTGATTCCACCGTAACCGAAGAAAATTTTTGATCAAATATTTGTTATGTTTTAATATTGAAATAATTGAGCTTTTGGATCGATTAAGGGCAAATGCATTTTTTCGGCTCGAGCGGTGTGAGATGTAGTTGTTTTTGAGTTTTGTTTAGAACATTAATAATAACATATAGGATCCTATGTAGGCTCCTATATAGGATCCTATGTAGGCTCCTATATAGAATCCTATATAGGAACCTATATAGGAATTTTCAGTAGGGGAGTAGACCTGGTGCGGATTTGCTATGAAAATTCAAATTTCATTATAACTTTCTGCTGAAACACAAGGATGCTCAATGAAAATCAAGAATATTTCATACAAGAAAATTATTCTGTTGCGAGAGAGTCAACATTGAAAATCCAAAAATCAGTTGAAGTTTTAATTTTTGAGTTATACAGTATTTAGATTGGAGCAATCAGGAGCGCGGCATAAGCAGATGTGCGTACGGGAGCGGGAGTCCAACCAAAGATAGTATAACCTAGATGCGGCGTAGTGGGGATAGAGTTATTAGCAGGTCAGGATAAATTAAGACGGCGCTGTCGGCGAAAATCTTAATTTACCCCGCTGTGCCTCTCTACCCGCTAAAGTATCCATCCCTCCTTAAAAGTTGTTGTAAGTAAAATGAGCGAACGATTCGATGTCACCGAAATAATTTTTCAGTAGATAATAGAGTTTTCTGAAAATATTACCCGACGATCAAGAATAATAACAAAAAATAAACAGATGCATATTTATCACTGATTAGAGAAATTAAATTCCGTTCAGATTTAACTATATACGTAAACTAGAATTTCCGTTTTATAACTTTTGTGTCGTATGCTCCGTTAATGTTTTAATTAAAAGACAGAATGATTTGCATAATAATTTGTTCAAAATTTCAGTAAAATTAAACACTATAATTTTGGTGTGAATTTTGCTATTTTAAATAACGTAATGTAAACCTTCATCCATTGAATATATTTGTAACTTTATAACAGAATATGATAGAGTAGAAACAAGAAAAGATAACGAAAGTTTTTTTATTCACTCCGAACTAATTCAAAATTTTTTAACTTCAAATGATTTACATATGGTATCTGAAATTTTACATTAATTGAAAATGGAATTTTTCTTCCATTTTCAGCACTTGAAGTTGATGTGATTTCATTAAGAAAGTTTTCATTTAAAAAATGTACGAGCCCTGTGCATCTGAAAATAAAATTGTGACCTCTTGCCGTCCTAAGTTGATTAGTTCCGAATATCTCCAGCGAGGCATTAGTTATCCCATCATTCCTTGTTTTTACATTATAGGGCATGGGATTAGACAATTTGTTAAATTTTGTAGGTAAATAAATTTTTATTTTCATGAAAAGACCTATTGGAATTAAATCAATTTTACTTATGTAATATTTCAAAACTGTTTTTCAATCCAATTATATAAATGATAAAGGGAAAACATAAATTTAAACGTCACCCAATAAACTTGCTAAAATAGAATATAAGATTTGAGTTTGAATAAAAATTTAAATATAAACCTTTCTATTTCCGAAAACACAATAAATAATATTTACATTAACAAATTATAAAAAGAATTTCGTGCATTTTTGTAAAGTATACAAGTTTAAAGCAGATTTAAAATGATTATTTTAGGGTTTAGCTTGTACTTACAATATTGAATATAATGTAATTGAAATTGAATTAAATTTTAATTTATGAACATGTAATATAAAAAAAAGTAAACAACTAAAAATAATTAACTGAATAAATTAAATTTTACAACAAATATATTTTTCAGGGGAACAAAATATAAATTATAATTTTATAAAACGCTCAAAATGTAAATAGAATCAATTTTCTAACGTCTGTGTTTTAAAATACATAATGATAAAAGATTCAAGAGAGTAATCAGAGCAATGATTTCTTATATTCTTCACTGATTATTAAATAACATTGGTCAAATATAAATTTAGTTAAATTCAATAAGTAAATTTAAACTCTATATTAATTAAAGTTTTCTTCGGGAAATTCTTTTTACATTTCATTATTAATAATATTTAGTATGTTTTCGAAAATAAAATTTAAAAATCATAGTTTACTTTTTATTAAAATTCAAATCTAAGATATATTCCACTTTGCCAGGATTATTGAACGAACTTATACTGAATATTTTTTCTTTAGTATTCATAGAAGATGGCTGGAAAACTATTTTGAAATGTTAAATGAGTAACATTGTTATCATTTCAATAAGGTATTGTATGAAAATAACATTTTGTTTACTAAAATATTTTTAAAAAATGATCTAGTCCCATTGCTTTCCATCAAAAACAGGAAGTTATGGGACAACTAGCGCCGCGCTGGAGGTATTAGGAACCAATGAACTTAATACAGTTGCGTGGTTAAGTTAAGATCTGAAATTGGAGAGATGCATAGGGCTGAACACTACTACATTTTTAATTTTAAGCCCTTCAAATTTTAAAGTCGGAAATTTTTTGTTATTTTATTTTTACTCATACTAATTGTTAAATCGTGAACAGTTTGATTTATTCGTTTGAAGTTTTTGAAACATTATGTACGTTGAATGGTTGCATTACAGAACTAGATAAGCAACATTTTTCCGAAAATAGGCTTTTTGCATGAAAAATTCTCAAAAAATTGAGTAGATATTTTCTTTAAAATATTCGTTCGAAATCAGATTTTTGATATACACTGTTAAAAATAACATTAACTTTAATATGCACATGTTCATGAAAATTAATATACTAAGCATATGAAATCGCCATTAAGAGCGCGTATATTAAATTTCATGTACATTCATGTTAATCACTCACGAGAAAAATCATATAATTTCATTTTTCACAAGTTTAAAATAAGTTTAACTGTAATTCTCGATTCTGAATAATAAAACATAATACCCTCTTTCTGTTAATCAAAAATTAAATTGGATTTCATGTCGAAAAGTTCAATCAAGCAAATAAATAACAGACTTAACCTACAATTAACTGTATTCGACTTAAATTTTGACCATTTAGAACGAAATTAGGAAAAAGTATTATCCGTACATTGCACTATCATTATACAGTCTGTCAAGTTAAAGCGTGGGTGGCTTTACTCGCAGTCGGTAAGGTGTATCGACATGATTTTGGTGTCAAAATATTAAGAAGAGCTCCCT
>NC_046658.1:26364965-26374555 GCF_010883055.1 Belonocnema kinseyi
GGGAGCTCTTCTTAATATTTTGACACCAAAATCATGTCGATACACCTTACCGACTGCGAGTAAAGCCACCCACGCTTTAACTTGACAGACTGTAAATAACAACTGAGTGGACTAATTCTAGATTATTTATTTAATTGAGAATATTTGAT
This sequence comes from Belonocnema kinseyi, assembly GCF_010883055.1. Classification (NCBI taxonomy): domain Eukaryota; kingdom Metazoa; phylum Arthropoda; class Insecta; order Hymenoptera; family Cynipidae; genus Belonocnema; species Belonocnema kinseyi. The sequence continues at coordinate 26,365,115 of NC_046658.1, forward strand.
AAGATTTAAATAAATGTTACAATTCAGTAGCGGTAGTGCATATTTGCTTCACACACATGTATATTAAACCCCATACAGATTTTTCTAACAGTGTAATAAAATAAAAATATTGGCGATTCAAAACTAGAGAGCTGACTGCACTTGCATCCCATCTTCTTCAATTTTTTGTTAATCTCCCAGCCACTTATCTTTTTTTTAAATCCTTTTCTCCACGTATTTTTTTTTCCTACCAATTTTTCAATACAATAAAATAATAAAACGCTTCTTTTTACAAAAAAATCTCTTGAGTTAATCTCATTCCAACCTAAAGACTTGAATCTCCATATTTTCTACAAAAAGCGACTTTTATAAGGGTTTTTTACTGAACATTGTTTTGCCGTGCAATCGGAAATGATATGTCTTAAAATTATTATTTATTTATAACTAATGTTCAAAACCCGCAAAACTTGAACCTCCAAATTCTTGAATAATTTATTCTGAATTGGTTAACTTTTTCTCATCAAAATCATTTTCTCTTAACTTACTAACTGAAGATCTCAGAAGAAAGTTTTTATTTTTTTTGTTTAAACTGAAAACTGCACTTCCTATCGTTTTCCGCAACCGAGCCTGTTCCAATTTCAAGTTCCTGTCACTTTGACATTGTAAACTTCTACATTATTTTTGTTGCAATAAATAAGGATGTACACTAGAGTGGTCCAAAAATAAATGGCCAAATTTTTTTGCTGATAGAGGGCAGCGAACCCCCATTTTATTTAAAATCCGAAAAAATAAATTCCCTAATTTTTTTTTGACTCCCGTAACACACCCTCACGAGTACCTGAAAATTACCCTTAAAACAAAAAATGTCAATTCATAAAATCGACCTTTTGAACAATGTATTTTCATATTTGTTTACTTAAAATTATTAATATTGTTCTAGTGGAACATTCATTTCATTTGTTTAAATAATTAAAAATTAATGAATTAATGTTAATAAATATTCCACTAGACCAATAGTGATAATTTTTAGGGAAAAAACGAATATTAAAAAAAAAAAGTCAAACAAATTACATTTGTTTCAAAAATTATAAATTAATAAATCAAAGTTATTAAATATTCCACTACACTAATAGTAATAATTTTAAGGGGGGGCAAATGTTCAAAAAAATTTTTTAACAAACTTCATTTGTTTAAATAATTAATAATTTATTAACCAATGATAATACATATGCCACTAAACCAATACTAATAATTTCAAGTAAAAAACACAAGAATACAGTGCTCAAAAGGTCGATTTCATGCAGAATTGACAGTTTTTGTTTTAAGGTTAGTTTTCAGGTGCTCGTGAGGGTGTGTTAGAGGTACCAACCCCACATGTCTTAAACATAAAATTCTTCGTTGGATAATTCTCAACAGGCCCCCATACTTTCCCGTCACATTTTTACAAACCCTAAACAATTATTCCAAAAAAGTAATTTTTCTTCATGCATTTTACATGGGTCACTTCAACTCAAAACCGGCACCTGTTAAAATCGAAAAATAAAAAAAAAAATAAAAATTAGGGAATTTCTTTTTTCTGATTTGTAATGAAATTGGGGGGATCGTTGCCCGCTAAAGAAAAAAGGGTTTTTGAGCCACCCTAATGTAAACTAGTTCTTACAAGTTGAAAATTAAGCATGGTTAAAAATTATTATTAAATGTGAGGGAAATGCTCCAATTATTAGGCGAGCTTTTGAAAAAAATATTTCAGGTTATTTTTTTCACCTTATTTTATTCTTTAAAGGATTTTCTACGAATCTTTCTGGTACGTTTTTATTTAGAAAATTTTTTTCAGGAATTTTACAATTATTAATTTTACACAAAATTTTTTTCTTAAATACATTTTTTAAAGTAAAAACGTACCAAAAAGATTTCTAGAGAATTCATCAAGCAATAGAATAAGCGTTACAAGAGAATTGCATAACTTTTACCTGAACAGAAAGCAGAAACATGTAAGCCCTTAAATAACCAAATAATTTTGAACTGAAATATTTTTTCGAAAGCTCGCCTTCCGCTCTCTTCCAAATCTAGTTACAATTAACAATGGAAATATTTCCCTCGAATTTAAAAATCATTTTTGAACTTGAGATACCTACTAACTAGTGTACGTCCTTAAATATAAACTAGTTTGAACTTGAACAATTCGAGGCTCAGTTTCATTGATGTTAATTATAATGTCAATTTTCTAAGTGCACAGTTTTTAATCACATGACTACGTGTACAGAAATTTGGGTACGAATTTCAGGACGAAGGGGCTCTACGCACCGAAATTTTGGTACGATTAGCTGGATATTTTCGGTACATATTCTAGGAGATTGTAGACAAATCGAATTTTTAAAGCTCTATTTTCAATCTGCCAGATTGAAATTGTCCAGATTGAAATATTTAATAGTTATTTTTCTCTTGAGCTTATTGAATCACCGAGTGATTAAGAATGTGCACTGTCATTAAGTAATTAAATACTCAATATTAACTATTTTTGAAGTTCCTTAAGACGACATTGCAAAAAAAATTGAAATATTTCGATGCATTCTTAATTTATAAATATGTACATAATATATATTATGTATCCAGAAAATTGTATTTTCATTTTTTCTAGATAATGCAAATTTCTCAACTTACATAAAGAAGTCGTAAAAATTAAAACTAGAAAATGATCTTAATAAATTATGAAACTCAATTAGTGATTTGGAGAGATAAATAGATATTTTTCATTAAATATTCTAAGAAATCAAGAACAGTAAATGGCAATATTGGAATATCCAATGCCAATATTACGCCATGAACAATCAATAAACAAATAAATATTAATAAAAGTTGAACAACATTGCATTTAATTTTAACTGTAAATATTTATGAAAATATCAAAAAAATATTTGTCTTGAATTAAAGAAACCTTTTCTTTGACATAATTTTTTTTATTCAAGCAAAATAAGCATCTAAATGAAGAAAATCATTACCAAATAAAGAAGGATTTTTATTCAAACAAAAAATTATTGCTTTGAACTAAACAAATGTATTTTTGTCAAATAAGGCTGTAGCTATAAGTACTGAAATTTCTGTACAAATAGGCGGATTTTTTTGGAACAAATAGTGTTGGAAAGGGGTCTATTTCTACCGAAATTTCGATTGACCAAATTTTTTTAGTACTTGCAGACACTTCCATCGAATAAACTTTTCTTTGGCTGAGACCCGATGAATATATTTCTTTAATTCACAGAACTTTTTTTCGGATTGAAAAATATTTTTTCTGATTGTTCGTAGTGACATTCTTCTTTTGAAACTTTTTAATGTTACAGCTTAATCCTTGAATCAATATATACGAGGGTGGGGTGAAAAGTTTCCGGCCTGCTGAGGAAAAAAACAACTTTTTTCGTTTTTTTCATTTAATTTTTCAACATATCTCCCTGAAGACTAACACATTTCTCATACTGGTGCTTTAGTGTAGTGATGCCATTTTTATAGACCAATTCGTCAAGCCCCTCAAAATACTCATTTACAGCATCGATGACTTCCTCGTTGCTCTGAAATTTTTTACCTCCGAGCCATTTTTTAAGGTTAGGGAACAGATAATAGTCGCTGGGGGGCAAATCTGGTGAATATGGTCGATGGGGGAACAATTCAAACTTCAATTCGCTGATTTTAGCCATCGCAACGACCAACCTATGGGGAGGTGCATTGTGATCGACTGTTAGCAAACGCGGCACCCACCTAGCACAGTGCTTCTCCATGCCCAAATGTTCATGTAAAGTATTGCGTACACGCTTAGTTGACATCCTAGTACCCTGAGCTATCTCACTTATCTTTAATCTGCGGTCCTCTATCACCATTTTATGAATTTTTTCGATCATTTCGGGAATTGCGACCTCAACGGGGCGTCCTGAACGTAGTTCATCAGAAGTGCTCGTGGGATTTTTCGAAAATTCAGAAACCCACTGTTTACCCGTCGAATAAGATGCAGAAGTGACTTTTAGTGTGGAATCCAATTCTTTAATTTGAAGTTGTGTTAGGCCTTTTAAATGGAAGAATTTGATGACCGCACGCTTCTCTGATTATTTTATTTTTGCACAAACAATCGAGGTGTATTGTTCAGTAGGCTCTCAAATGTATACTGATAGAGCAATCGACTTGAACATTGGTATACAAGCTAGTGAGATATTGTACTATATAATAAAGCTAAAAGTTAGACCTGCTGGCGCAATCTCTAGGTCAGGCCGGAAACTTTTTACCCCACCCAATTCCAGGTGTAAGCTATAGTTAATTATTTTTATTTGGTCTACCAATATATTCAGAGTTCAGAATTCATCTCTTTCGTTTGAAAATTCTACTGCTTGGTGGAAAATTTCATAATTTTCATGAATATTCGACAATATAGCATGAAAAATCGACTTTTTGGTTAAAAAGTCATATTTTTACATTCTCATCAGAGAAGGTATTAGATTTGTGTGAAATTTGACCCCCCCCCCCCCCCCCCCAGTTGTTGTCAAATGTGCACGTTTTGAGACCCCGTGAATCCGAAAAACAGGTTTTTACGAAGTGTCTGTAAACACGATCCCTTTTGAAAAAAGTAATCTATTAGATTGCCCTTTGGTACACTCGTTTAGTGTCCTAAACTAAAGGTCAAGTTCGTTAGCCAGCCATTTTGGATGAAAGTTCAAAAAGTGGGCACATTTTGAATATTTTTTAGACACCTTTTTTAAAAATTCAAAAATTCTCTGTATGGTTATTCAAAGTATTCACATATTTAACAATTTATTCTAATAACCTTTTTCGAAAAATAGAAAATTACTAGAGCATTTTCAAAATCTAAAAAAACTAAAATGAACAATTTAGGCCAAACAACGCATGATACGAAAAAAAGTCTGGAGCAGAAGAACATTGCTTTTTGAAAGCCCTATAAGATTATAATAACAACCTTTTAAATTTGGTAAAAAAGTTGAAAATTACAAATTTGATCGTACAAAAAAATTTTGAAACCACATTTTTTCAAGATGTAAAAATTCTATGCATGGTTGTTCATAGTACTTCAAAACTTCAACAATTTACCCTTCTGACTTCTTTCTATAAAAAGAAAATTGTTAGAGTTAGAGCATTTTCAAAATAAAAAATAAAAAAAACTAAAATGAACATTTTAAGCCAAACAACGCATGATATGAAAAAAGCCAAGAAAAGAAAAACTTTCCTTTTTGAAAGCCCTACAGGACTACGATAACAACTTTTTTAATTTGGTCGAAAAGTTGAACATTCCAAATTTGATCGTACCAAAAATAATGAAAAATTCAAAAATTCCATTTTTTGGTCAAACTATGCAGGATACGAAAAAAATGAAAAAGCTCAAATTGCGCGCCTTGGAAAGAACTACAAATTTATAATGAATCACTTTTCGATATAAGCTACGAAAAAAATGAGGTAAAAATTGTTCATCCAAAAAAGAGCTATAATTTTGGATAGGACACGTAGTTTTTGCTTTAGTTGTAAAAAATATTCAAAATAAAAATATTAAATTTGTTTGAAAAAACGACACAAGGTATGAACTTAAATTACCAGACAAAAGTTGTTCACCTAAAAAGTTTCATTTCGCAAAATCTCTGGAACCTAATCTAAATTTTTTAAATTAAAATTTTGGAGAAAAAAGTAAGTACCTTGCAATCTTCAAGATTCTTTTTTGGAAATTTAGGAATGTTTCCTAAATATTCTCTTAAAATAAATGTTCTCAATACATAAATAATTTAAAAATTATTAAAAATCATTACAAAACTCAAGTTCTAAAGAAAGAAAAAAAGCAATAAAAATTGAGGAAAAAGAAAGTACAAAAAGATACGTACTAAACGTAAGAAGAGAAATTGGACTACAAATTAAAGTACAGGATCCCATAAACTCACAAAAAGCTCAAAATATAGCAACAGAATCCGAGATATGGTTCAATGAAACGCAACCAATACAGCAACGAAGAATTTCATGACCCCCAATTATGGAACAGTTAGAGTACGAGGACTCGGCCGAGTTTCAACAGTATGTGGTCACTAATATCCATTAGAGGAAGAAGAGAAAATGACAGAGAATAGAACTTACTAGTTGACTCAGGAGCATCGATCAATATTATAAAAAAGAGCGAATTATCTGATATAGTAAAAAAAATTCTGTAAGAAATTTTCAATGGGTAATGGCCGACACCAATCATTAAATGCAGCCTATATACCATACGCAAAGAAAAAACATCTGTTTTATACAGTAGATCATGATTTGCCTCTGCCAGAAGCCGGAATTATTCCTACCTTTCTTTAAAAAATATCAAAGGTACGCCATAACATCGAAATTTCTAATCTTAGATGACATAAACACACTTCTATAAGAATGACAACAACATCACTAAAAAGACTTCAAAAATTCGCAGAATAGAAGCAGTTGAGGAAGACGGAAACGTTTAGATAGATGAAAATGAACTGATTTCTGATGGACCGATAAATAACTATTCCACAAAAACAAATAACAAATGGAACGACATCGACCAGGAACAAAGAACTTGAAAAAATCTTGCAGTTTTCCCATATTATACCAAGTATAAGAAGTCAAATTCGCAAGATCATTCATGCATATCAGGTCAACTAAAGCTCGCACAAGCTCCACGAAGCTCACAGGAAATTTACCCTGGAACGCATAAAGGAATAATTAGGCACTCGCAATCACCTTTCAATTCACCACTATGGGTAGTCCCTAAAAAGGAAATAATTTCAGAATGGTTATCGACTACAACTGAAAAAGGATACAGATCAAGGTGCCTACCCCTTACCAGTAATAGACGATATTTTAAACCAACGAGGACAAGCAAATACTTGTCAGCATTCGACAATGGTGCCGGATTTCACGAAATCCGCATGTCAGAAGAATCACAAAAAAATATACAGCATTCTCTACCTCTCAAAAACATAACGAATACAACAGAATGCCCTTTGGACTCAAAAAAGCTCGGGCCACATTCCAACGAATGATGGACAACGCTTTTTGAGGATTTATAGAAAAAGAATGCTTCGTCTATATTGACGATAACTTAATATTTGGGAAAAACCTAGAAGAACACAAAACACTTAGTCACAGCAGACGGAGTGAAACCTAATCCAGCCAAAGCAGAAGCGGTCCAAAATTTTAAAGAACGTAACACCGTCAAACAAGTTCAATCATTTCTAGGACTTGCTGGTTATTAGAGAAAATTTATAAAAAATGTAATATCCATAGCAAAACCATTAACGAAGTTAACACAAAAGGATGCTATCTTTGATTGGAAGCACGGATTAGATTCAGTATTGTAACAAAATGGATATCCTTGCTTATTTATATCAAGAGCGTTAGATAAAGCTCTATTATGGCTCCATAACTCTTAAGACTTTTTCCCATCCAGAAAAAAGATTTATTACAAGATGTCTTTGAGGACGCCTTCGTAGATGAACTAGAAATGAAGTTAACTGAAATCGAGGAAATCGAAATTTTAGGCACACCCATCTTTGGGCAGTTAGAAGCACTCAACCCCGTGACAGCCAAGTATAAAATTATCGAGATTAAAACACTAGAACCAAAAGAAAAATTTAAGATACTCAGCAGGAAGAAATTAGAATAATTCACGGATTCTGACGTGGAAGACATAGAAGACGAGTTTCAAGAAACACCTGAGAATCCCCAAATCAACTGGTACAATGAATTTATGGAATGGTGATTAGACCTCGTCACTAATGAAAGAGTAAAAATTAAACCAAGGCCATGCTTTTTTTCATGTAAGCTCTCGTATTTCTGTGATTTCTTATGTCTCTTCTAACTAGGGTTTCATTCAAATATTCTAACCATTCTTCCGCGGTCTGCCCTGGGCATGCTGTCATTTACTTCACCTTGATACACTTGTTTCGTTAGTCGTTCATTTGGCATTCTATAAACATGCCCGAATCATCTTAACCGACTTCTTTCCGATGTGTCAAATAGTGTTTCTTCTGCACCACATTCTTTGAGTATTATCTCGTTACTCACTTTGTCCATCAGAGATTTCCCGCTTATTATGCGAGGGAATCTTATGTCAATTGCTTTGATTTGACTCTTATCTGCTTTTTGATAGGCGCACGTCTCGCTACCGTATAGTCCAGTTTGTACAAATATATAATTATGTATTGCCATTTTAGCTTTATTTGATATATTTTTACTTCTGATAATAGGCCCTGCTCTACCAATAACCTTCTTGCCTTCGTTCATGCGTCTATGTGACTCACTATCTACTCCTTACCATATTTTGAATTAATACGTTACATAATATGAGGTAGTACATAATACATTAATACATTTGAACATGCCGCTTTCTATGTCTTTACTTTCGCATCTCTTTTTCTTTGTTTCAGGAACACATAAAATATCTAGATTTCTTTCGTGCATAGTGTCTCGTAATTCTTTTATCTTGAAATCTTTCACCCCTCTAACATTCGAAACACCCATTCACAATTCGTCGCCTGAAACTTGACCTTTAAATTTACCGTGTGAATGCCTTTTTTTAATTAAAGTCCCAGTTCTTTTCGAGGCTATTTTATTGCTTGTATTTTTCATTTTTTAAATTATACGCCTAACTACCACCTTGATGCTATAAGCTTATTTTACAAATCGAAATCATGTCAAAGTTAAGTAGTGATTCGTCATAGAGTGGAGAGTCTAGTTATAACGTCCGTTCCACCAAATTTTAGTTAATGATTATGTGCCCAACGCGTCGACCATTTGAAAATGCTGCGAAATTCCTTCAATTAATAGAAATACCTTGAATAGATGATTAGAATCGTTTTAAAAAACATCTAAACCTTGATAATTCTTTAATATTTTGGAAGTGCATTTCATATCCGTGAAGTTTCACGAAATTTTATGATGTTAAGTCTTGGGATAAGTATAAGATAACCATGGTTAGCGATACAGCGTACATAAAAGATTGATCTAAGGTTCCGAGGTTTGTCATACTTCCATAAGAATTAGCTACAAGTATTAAGTGTCGATGTGTTAAAAAACTGTAAAGGTTTTATTAATGAGTGAATAATAAAAATATTGTAAGATTGAAAACCTTTAAATAACTTTTGACTTCATACCTTTATAATTATATAACTAGCTGAATTAATTTTTGTTACAGTATTTACAAACATTCAATACTTTAAAAATAGTTTTGTTAGAAACTATTATCTAATAAATAATTTAACTAGCATGGACATATGTATGATATGTTGTATATGTTCACATTAAAATCACAATACGTGAAAAGAGATACTATACATTCCTGATATGTGCAACTTACTGTGCGTTGGTGTGTTCATATATATACAGTCTGTCAAGTTGAAGCGTGGGTGGCTTTACTCGCAGTCGGTAAGGTGTATCGACATGATTTTGGTGTCAAAATATTAAGAAGAGCTCCCT
>NC_046658.1:26374655-26381931 GCF_010883055.1 Belonocnema kinseyi
TATTTAATCATCTATATTGAATTTGAAGAGCGATTTATTATTTCTAAACTCCTACAAAAGTTGATTTTAATAAATTAGGAATAAAACGGATTTCTGTTGAGAATGCGATAACGAACATAACTAAGTTTTCCGTTTTTGTCGTAGATTTCAGTGAACTTTGAACCCATTCAGGAGCACTGTGTTAGTGCGCATAGAATTTGAAAATCCATTATTCACTCCCGTACAGACAGAACCAATCGAAAAACTAGTACAATTCTTATCAAATTATTATCCAGATACGAGATTCCATTTATGCTTCTCAAATATCCGAGAGCTCACTAAAGATGAAAAAGATTAAATCATAAAAGAGGCTCACTTGACTAACCTAGGAGAAAATAATACCTTAGAACGAGCAAAGAAAATTGGGACATGGTTGGGAGTGGATGAACAAATTAGAAATTATTTCAAAAAATTTCCTATCAGTCAATTACAAAAAACCACCATAATAACCAATCAAGCATCCAGCGTCTTCTGGCATCCTAACAAATACTAATGATAAAATTGCCTTAGATATGTTTGCATGTTTACCAGAAACCCAGAAGGGTAATATATACATATTAAGAATCCAAGATAGATTAACATGGTACACTGCCCAGCTGCCTTTGCAGAACGAAACATCAAATTTAATTCAATCATTGGCGGACTGCCGAAAATAATAACGAATGGGACGATAACTTAAAATGTATTAGTTTCGTAATAAATACCATGAAAACACGACTTTTGGAACAACACCCTTATAAAAGATAATACTAAAGTCATTTAACTAGATCCTAGTTAAAAAGGTCCATATGAAGTAATAGATCTAATAGATAACAGCAATAATAGATAAAGGAACAAAGACAAAATAATCCGAATACATATTGAACAGATAATACCTTATTTTACAGATACAGGTGTTACCGCTAATCTGCGCAACAATAATCTCAACTAGAGCAAATAATGCATAACAAGAACTAAAGAGAAATGTTTATGTTGAGCAGATAAAAAAGGTACATCTTTTTCATGAAGAATGGAGACTTCTGTCTTTTTTATCCACAAATTATTATTGTCGGCCTAGAAAAAGATTGATCAACTTTCAAAAGTATTTTTAATTATTTAAGCTAATTCCATGTGTTCAAATAAATATATTTTCTCAAAAAGTCTACTTTTTTGGAAGCAATTGAGGAATATAAAAAATGAAAATGACATTTTTAGCGATTACTAGCTCTTTTTAGAAACTTATTGCAATAGAGAAAGAATGTTCAAATGCTGTCTTCATATTTTGGCAATTTGAAGCTTGAAGCAGCCAACAGTCAATAATTTGAGTTTGACAACTTTTGAAATTAAACAATCTTGAATTGGTCTTAAAAACGGAGAACATTTTCAATCGCTAGTTGTGATACTTAGAATTTTATATTAATTAGTTATTTTGTGAATCATGTCTCCGCCGCGACTTGCCGCATCTAGTTATAGAATAGCTTTCGTCCAACGCAGTGTTATTTAGGATAGCGCCGTGGTCGGGTCAGCGACGGGAGAACACTATTCTGGACTCCAGCTCACGGACGCACGACTATTTATACCGTACTCCCTATTGGGCTAGATTAAATATTTTATAATTCAAAAACTAAAACTTCAACAAATTTTTGGGAAAGGAATGTACGATTTATTTGGAAAAATTTGTATACACCCTGTATAAAATAAGGTTTTTTTTTAATCTGACAAAAATAAGAAGGTATATATTTTTTTGCATTTAATTATAATAGTATGAAAAAATATCACTGCCTGAAGGTTGGAAAACATTACTGCTACGTTAAAATAACTCGCTTTCGATTACTTTTATCCTATAATTGTACAATTCTAAGCTTTTTTACATTGATAAATGACAAATTTAATAATCTGTATACTTCAGTAATCAGTGCTGCCACACAGTCACATAAGTCACTTTTAGGCACTTTATTTTTGCAAGTCACTTTTTAGTCACTTTTTTAAGAAACGGTCGCAATAAGTCACTTTTTTTAAAAACAGTCACTATAGAAGTCAATTTTTTAAATGAAAAGTTTATTTTAGAGTTTTTCTCCTTTTAGACTCCGCCTCATCCGCATAATTACTGATAGTTACACTCCGTTTTATCTACTTTGCGTTGCTATTGACTGCACGACAACCGGCACGGCTTGCGCGAGGTCCATAGCGTGAATTCTGATATTCAATTGTTTTAGTTGATCGTGGCATCGACAATTTTTTGGTGGCTTGTATGTTGTCTTGTCAGGTGCAGTTCCGAAGAGCTGAATTCTCCGATTTTATTTAAATTACGCATACTCATGTACTTTAACGTGCTGATTACGGATTTGATAATGAAAATTGGCGACTAGACTATCTTCATGGTGAAAACATGAAAAAACCATAGAAGTCATAGTTGCGTTTATCTAAGCCAATATGAAAAATTGCGCACAATGTTCTTTACAAAAGTTGTAGCTCCCATTGAGGTACATATTTTTTGTTTCGAATATTTTTTTCTGTGAGTGATAATTTCCGAGAAACTTAACGATATATCGATTTTCATGTAAAAAAATCCATAAACATTATGGATTTTTTAGTTATCTCTGTCAATGCGCAATATTTTGCAAAATTTCACAAACAAAAGTTGTGGATCTCATTGAGATACAAATTTTCTTTTTAAAGAATTTTTCTCCACGAGTGATAGTTTCCGAGACAATTACTAATATATCTAGCGATCAACTATTTCGATACTGGGCATTACCGTGGCAACAGGCCTTAATGTGGCGATAAGAGTAATTAGGCATCTCTATGACCAATTATAGAAATAATGCTGGTCAAATCCCTGCCATTCCCTCCTACCAATTTCCAGCTTCTCGTGAAGAGCAGAAAGGCACCCTTATCACTGGCTACAGAAATAATGTTGGTCAAACCCCTACCCCTTTTCCAGGTCCCGTTGGTGGGCGGGAAAGGACCCCTGTGGCTGGTTACTGAAATAATATTGGTTAAACCCCTACCCCTTTCCCAGGTCCCGTGCGGTGCGGGAGGCACCCCTGTGACTGGTCAAAGAAATAATGTTGTTGAAACCCCTACCTATTTCCAGGTTCCGTGGGGGGCGGGAAAGCACCCCTGTGACTGCTCACAGAAATAATATTGTTCAAACCCCTACCCCTTTTCCAGGTCCCGTGGGGGGCGGAAGGCAACCCTGTGGCTGGTCACAGAAATAATGTTGGTCAAACTCCTACTTCTTTTCCAGGTCCCGTGCGGGGGGGGGGGGGGGGGGGGAAGGTCCCCTCTGACTGGTCACAGAAATAATTTTGGTGAAACCCCTACCCCTTTTCTAGGTCCTGTGAAAAGCGGAAAAGCACCCCTGTGACTGGTCACGGAAATAGTGTTGTTCAAACCCCTACCCCTTAGAAATACATGTTGCTTATTGCATTGAAAGCTGCTACAATTCATCAGATGAAGCATTAATTTTCTCAAAAAATATCAATCGTAGAACAAAAATGTTCAAAACAAAAAATGTGCATCTTAATGAGATCTACAACTTTTATTAACAATATTTTGCGAAAATTTGTATATTGGCTGAGCTAAACACAGAAAATATTCATTTTTAAGGTTTTTCAAAAATAAAAATTGATGTATCACTAATTTTCCTGAAAACTGTCACTCGCAGATTAAAATGTTTCATACAAAAAATTCGTAACTTGATGGGCTATACAACTTTTTTCAAAATATTTAGCGATATTGCGCTTATTGGCTTAGATGAACGCAAAAAGCCATGATTTTGATGGTTTTTTAAAAGTGAAAATCGATTATCATGCAAAGTAAAAATAAATATTTATTAGTACTAGTGCTATTTCAATTTACAAATAGACTTTGCTTTCGAATAACCAGAAGCGAAATATATTTCCGGCAATTTTAACAATAACTTCCGTTCTATTCCCATAGTTCGTATGGGTTTAAAATACTATTAGTTTGAAATATAAGCTTATAAAATGTATTGAATAAATCCTTTCTCCTTTAAAAACAAAAGTTAGGTTGTGTTTTTCTGGGAATCCTCAATGTCATTTTCCTTCATTCTTTTCTCGGAAAAAGTATTAAAAAGCAGTAAGAGAATTGCGGAAAAAATTTGAAGAAATCCGAGAAGAAATTAATAAAACCCAGAAGACAGTAGAGAAAAGAAAAAAAGGAAATTTTACATTTTATCTCAAAACAGAAAAGAATATTTTAGTATTATATAATTATGTGTGGAATAATCTAAATCATGAAAATTCGTTTAATATTGAAGTTTAAATTATTTTAGTTCGTGATTTTCCGATTTTCTAATTCCTATCGTAAAGTATTTTTGAATATAAATACGGTAGTTGTGTAAAGGGCTTGTTTGGCTTGTAATCAAATAAATTAAAATTTGTGTCTTTTAACATTTATTCTGGAAATTGTCACCTTAGTATTCGCCTCCAAATTTAGTACTAGAATTTTATCTTAACTGGTCTACCTATGGACATAACAATAATTGTCAATAATAGACAATATAATATCACCTGTTAATAGGTATTTTCGTCATTTTTCAAAAAATAATATTTTTCCAAATCAGGTCTCTGTGCTTACATCCTAACGATAGGTGATGCTACGGTCCGAATACTACTCGACTACCACCGACTATTAGTGAATACCAAAAGGATTTCCATGCTCGATTCGAGGTACCAGTCAGCAGAATACTCAGTGCACAGCCCTTCGCTTTGAAACCAAAACCTGTAAAGCGCATATATATATATGTGTGTGTGTGTGTGTGTGTGTGTGTATTTGTGTGTGATTCAATAAAAATATTATTATTTACAGAAAAACTAGAAGTTCAACCAGAAGTTATTAAAAGTTCTATACAAGGCCTTGTTAATTTTTTTTTAGAAAGCTGTAGACATAGGGTAATTGAAATTATTTAAAAAATATTCTTTCTCTTCAGTTACACTTTGATTGTTGAATATTATTAATTTAAATTAAATTCTTTAGTTGAATGTCAATGATTTTCGAGACTCTGCGGTTGCGTTGGGCTTTACCGAAGAACAAGAATCTTTGTTAAGCAAGCTTTATGCAGTAAAAAAACAGGATATATCGAAAGCTCTTGCAGACCTCAACGCAAAGTCACCTCAGTATCAACATATGGAGTGGAGATTTGAAGCTCAGGTGGGGAGTCTGAACAGGTTTAATTTGCCTAATTTTATTAGATTTAAAATACATATAAAGATGTCGAAAAATTAAGATGTTAAAATATACTACAAAAAAAAAACGAAAAAGAATATCCGTATTCGTTTGATAAAATGTATTCGCGATATTAATTATTTTCGGCAACTTGGCTTCCGTTTTGAATTTCAAAAAATGAAAAAGAACCCAGCTAACCAAATGCCGGTTTTCTCGCACGGCGTGCATGCAGTGCATGAAACAGATGCGAAATAGGTATTTTGTACCCTATGCGGTTCGCACGCCATGCAGGCATAGGGCATGCAGTGATTTAGGATTTTCAGAGGGTGTAAATAGTGAAAGTATTTTTTATTATAGGAGAAAGTGCTTTATTTATATTATGGAACTGTAAATCATTAACCTAATTTTCACGTGTTCGGATCAATATTTAACATTTGGAGTAGTAGTTAAAATCATAATTTTTAGAGCTTTATATCAGCACATTTAAAACACGTAATACTCTTGAAATTTATTTGCTAATAGTTATTTATTATCATTTGCATTTTTATAAAACTGTGATATCGATGGGTTCTACGAATAATAGGCTAACGCTTCGTTACCGTTAAGAATTAGGCTAACTTCATTTTGCATGAAATTTCGTAAACACGTAGAAGTGTTAAAAGAAATAACAACCTTTAAAATGTCTTGTTGTGAAAGTTATAGGAGCCTAAATTACATTACAAACAGTGGTACAAAATACTGAAGTTTTGAATTCGTAGGAAATGTTTCGAAAAATAACAGGTTATTTATTCTTCCTGAAAACTTAGCTAAATGAAGTTAGCCTAATGCTTATCCGTGGCGGAAAGATAGCCTAACATTCGTAGAAGCCATCGATATGAAGTTAGGACTATAACGCTTGAACTTGTAAAGTTTCCTACACTATTTCTTACTGTCAAAATGTTCAGTAATTTCACTTTTACAAACTTTTGTTACATTTTTGCACTTGTTGTGTAATAACTGATTGCAAATCCATTTTTGCACTTGTTGTGGAATAACTGATTACAAATTTTGAAAAAAATCGTCAAACGTTACGGACATTATATATATATATTCTTCTTCTTTATTCATAATGTGTCCCCTAAGGGTTTACATGACTTCCATTCCTTACAATCTTATCCTTTCTATATATATACAATTATTTACAACTATTTACATAAAGTCTTATATCTAGTTTCTTATTTCTATTTCCTGCGATAGCGCAATGTAGCACTTGTTAGCAAGCGAGTGAGCGAGCGAACGAAAGCGAGAGTGCAAGCGAGAGAGAGAGAGCATGAGAACTTAAACGCATCTTAGTCTACTTATATTTTACTTTACCATTACTTACAATTTCCACGCTTCTAATCTAAGCGAGTTCCGTTTCCTTTTTCTTTCACTTTTTTTTATACCCCCATTTACCTTTTTCACGTGCATTCTTTCATTCTCCCTCATTCGCTCCTCTAGCACCCTCTAACTCCTTCATCCATTCTTCTCCTAATCCATCTTCGCCTAGAATCTTAACCACATTTTCTTGCCAGCTTCCTTTATCTTCCATTCCTCTCCTACATCCTTCCCATACATGCTCCCAAGTTTCCTCCTCCCATTCACATATTCTACACATTCTGTTCTCTTCTTTTTCCCAGTACATCCCCTCCCTTACCTCGTTTCTCAGTCTAAATCTTGCTATTCTGGTCCACCTTCTCTCTCCCCATCCCTTTTCTAAATATTTTGGCAGCCCTTCTTTTTTTATCATCTTATACCATTTATTGTATTTTGATTCCTCAATCGCCCCCCATCTTTCTGTTAATTGTCTTTCCCTCTCCCTTTTTCCAATTCTTCATATTTTACTCCAGTCCCGTCTTCTATTTCTCTATCATTAAAGAACTCCCTCCTTTCTTCTTCCCACCTCGTTTAAGTCGATCGCCCTCCTTCTCCTCTCTTCTACCTCCATCAAACACTTTCTCGCCAACTCCCCTCCCTTTCCCTCCCTCAGCTTCGTCTCAAATTTCCATGCCCTCTTACCCGCTCTAATACTTAACTTATCCCTTTG